>NC_030418.2:18840421-19062921 GCF_001660625.3 Ictalurus punctatus
ATAATATTTAGATGCCTTCTTACATAACTGAAGACAATGCTTGCTGGTAAAAGTTACCTAATAGTTTGCTTGCACAGCTAGATTATTCACAGCAAATATTAGTCATAACATAAATGTATCTGACCTTAATTTCTTTTTGTATAACTCATGATGGAGCTGTCAAGAAAAGCACCTATCCACAGTGGTTCAGAACTAGCAAACAGACTGTAGTTGAAACAGGTCGTCCTTGCGCTTTGATTTTAAAAACAACTGTTCAATATTTTCTGCAGACAAAAAAGACTGTTTCTCGTTTAATATTATCTCTGCTACCAAAGCCTCTCTCTATCTAGCTAGTGCATTCTGTTCATCTGCAGAGACTGCATGGACTGTAATAGTATATCAACATATAAGATGTAATACAGTAGGTGTGTTAATGAAGCCAGGAGTAGTGAGCAGCCTGTAATGCTCATTGAGCTTTACCTTACAGACTGTGACAGGCCACAGTTTGGGGCTTTGCAGAGAGAGAGAGATTGACAGAAATAAGAGCACAAGAAAGGAGAGGAACAGGTCAAATTGAAAAAAAAATCCTGCTAATCTGAGAGCTATATTTTAACATGCTTTAAAAAACAAATGGTGATTTTTAATTAACAGAGAAAGAAAAATTGGTACACTATCCTGGAGCTCAAAATCATTTGGGAACACACTTGATAGGGAGCGCTATGGCTCTGTGGCTCAGCCCTGGAGCTACAGACTCCATTAAGCTCAGTCACTACCTGGCTCTTTAGAGGACAAATAGGAGGGGATGACAACATCTCTCTCTCTCTCACACACACTCTCACACTCTCTCTCTCTCTCTCTCTCGCTCTCTCTCTCTCTCTCTCTCTCTCTCTCTCTTGCTCACTCTCTCAATGAACTAGGCCTTCACCTGGTGTGTTTGCCTTTTAGGTCAGCAGGAGGTGAGATGCAGGCAGCTCACAATGAAGTCCTGTTTGACCTCAGCACAGCGGGTCAGCGTTTGGCAGCACCTGCTCACCGTGGCTGGCATCAGATTTCTACTACCCAAACGAAGTGCCCTCCACCTCCAGTGCTGCTCTCCTATGGCACAGTGATGGGAGCAACCCACGGCCTCAGAGCTACGTTTCTGACCTCAACATACACTGGCAGACTAAATATGAAGGGCACAACATGGATAGAAATATCCATATCCATTTAAAGAGTATGCTTATATAAATATAGCCTACTTATATAATTATGCACTTATATAGAGGTATTGTGTTTTCGCACTCACACACACTGGGTTTTTTTTTGTCCCTTAGACACAACTTTTCTTTTTATTAAGTTACCACAGATCTTTTTACAGCTCTATTTTACTCGAATTAGCATAATCTCTCATTTTAGCATGCATAATGCAGCCTTCAGCAGTCCTTCCAAAAAACTTTTGCGCTGTGCTCTGTTGCTGATGTTCCTTTTAAAACTCGGATCCTTAACACATTGCCTTCCTAATCAAACACATCCACAACCTCTCTGAGGAATTCTAACAGAAGTAAGTGCCATGGCTAATGTAAACCTTACTGTTCACAAGCCTTTGCATGTGCTCTGCCTCATTGTGCAAACTGCGTACATGGATTATTGTGCAGATTCATTTACACTTCATATTTCACATAATTCCACACAGCAGGGATGGACATATTTTCCCATTTTAGCATCATGGTGACACATCCAGAGCTTCTTACACCCTGCATGCCTTTTGTAACAAGACAGACTCAGCGGGCTCGTGTGTATTCTGAAGCAGATATGCAGTAAACAAAGTACAAAATACAATTCCAATATCAGTATTCAATATAAGAACCAAAAGTTTTCAGAAACAAGTTACAGGGTTGATCAAATAAGGGTGGAAATACAAAAGCATACGCAAACTGACAGGAAAAGGATGGCTCAGACCCACAGAAGAAACACAGAAGGAACTCAATGACGCTAGCAGCTATTGTTGTTTATGTGGAGTAGGAAGTGATTAGAAACACATGGAAATAATCAGTAACCATGACAGTGAAGCAAAATTATGGCAACCAGGACCTCTGCAGAGAGTAATCCTGTGCACTGATGTGACACCTTATATTTGAATGAAAATGTGTACTATTTAGTTCAGTATGGCACAGCTGAAGAGCAAATGCCTCTGCCAAGAAGCATGTTACACATGAGCACAGTGTCGAATGAATTTGGCATCCGCCCATTAAATTAGCATTCTGGTGAACTGGCTTGCTCTGTCCTCTTTGCATTCTTATTGTGTTGAGCTTGAAGGATCTGGATCCTCTACAAAAGCAGCTGCCATATCTGCTGAAAGCATGTTATAGGCTGTTATTATTGTTATTCAATTCAATGCTTTATACATGAGAGAAAATGTGGCAATTTCATGAGCAAATTCCTTATGACTAAGCAGTGCTATTGCAATTCACAAATTAAATGGCAGTGCAGTGATGATGGAGAAATATATATATATATATATATATATATATTGTGAGGAATTAGCCCGGGGAAGGGCGGCGTACAGACCCACAGGAGACCAAAGGGTGGTTGCAGACGGTGCTTTATTGTGGCTAGGGTGAGGTGAACGTGTGATAAATGGAAGAGTGCGGGGGTTTGTGAAGGCGTGACGGCCGGCGGAGTCGACTCGTGGCGGAGGCGGGATTCCCGAGGCGGGGCGGGGGTTTTCCCGGGCCGGCGTCCTCCGTGTGTGCGACTCTCACTATCCGGCGGTCTCGTCCGCGCTTACGACTCCTGGAGAGAGGGAGAGAGAGAGAGAAGAATTTAGCGTGAGGCGT
The DNA here is from genome assembly GCF_001660625.3 of Ictalurus punctatus. NCBI lineage: Eukaryota > Metazoa > Chordata > Actinopteri > Siluriformes > Ictaluridae > Ictalurus > Ictalurus punctatus. The sequence continues at coordinate 18,843,220 of NC_030418.2, forward strand.
GAGGTTACCGTCGTGATCGGAGGTTGCGAATCGCTGCAAACACGCACGGAGTCCGTTTTGACGCCACGATATTCTCTTCCGCTTCCCGGCCGGAAGCGCGCTCTTTTATCCTCCTCCGTCGTCGCCTGAGTGGTGGGACTTCCCCGTTGGATCCGCCAATCGCGGGCCGGAGTCGCGTCAGCCCCGCCCTGCCGCGGCGGTCCTTCCAGCTGGCGGAATGTTCGGCAGGAAGCTGCCCACGTCGTGCCGGTGCGGCAGTCGGAGAAGGAGCGTTTTCCCTCTGGTGTGCGCCGGATCTCTGCCGGTCGCGACAGTACCCCCCCCTCAGCTCCGAGCCTACTGCCGCTCGGTGGTGGGCCCAGAGGGCGTCTCGTCGTGAGAGCCCATCCGCGTTACCATGCTGGGCCCCTGCCCGGTGCTTAACCTGAAAAGAGAAGTCTTGTAAGGCGAGGAACCAGCGGGTTACCCGGGCGTTGGTGTCCTTCGCCTTGGCCATCCACTGCAGGGGGGCGTGGTCGGTTATGAGGATGAAGTGCCTGCCCGCCAGATAGTATCGCAGCTCCTCGATGGCCCATTTTATTGCTAGTGCCTCCCGCTCGACCGCCGCATACTTCCTCTCGGCCGGGGACAGCTTCCGGCTGATGTAGAGGACTGGGTGTTCTTCCCCGTCGAAGGTCTGGGAGAGGACGGCACCCAGCCCGGTCTCGGACGCATCAGTATGTACAGTGAACGGGAGGTCAAAGTCCGGGTTGCGGAGTATCGGCGCGCTGGTGAGGGCTTCTTTTAGGGCCTGGAAGGCCCTTTCTGCATCGGCTGTCCACCTCACCTGGTCTGGCTGGCCCTTCTTTGTGAGGTCTGAGAGGGGAGAGGCTACAGCAGAAAAGTTAGGCACGAACCTGCGATAGTAGCCCGCCAATCCCAAGAAGGCACGTACCTGTTTTTTCGACGTTGGACGTGGGTAGTCCTTCACAGCCTCGATCTTTTTTTGTTGGGGCTTCAGCATCCCCCGTCCGATGCGGTATCCCAGGTACTGGGCTTCCGTCAGCCCTAGGTGGCATTTCTTTGGGTTCGCCGTCAGGCCGGCCTCCCGGAGGGCTTTCAGGATCTCCCTGAGGTGGAACAGGTGGTCGGCCCAGGTGGAGGAGTGTATGACCACGTCGTCCAGGTAGGCCGCGGCAAACTGTCGGTGGGGTCGCAGGAGGATGTCCATTAGCCGCTGGAACGTGGCGGGCGCCCCGTGCAGCCCAAAGGGGAGAACCCGGTACTGCCAGTGGCCGGTGGCCGTGCTAAAGGCTGTCTTGGGCCTTGCCTCCGGTGCGAGCGCCACTTGCCAATAGCCTTTGGTGAGGTCCAGGGTCGATATGAATCGGGCTCTCCCCAGCCTCTCAATCAGGTCGTCCACTCTGGGGAGGGGGTAGCTGTCAAACTCCGACACCTGGTTCAGCCTCCAGAAGTCATTGCATAGCCTCATGCTCCCATCCGGCTTCGGCACGACGACGATGGGGCTGGACCAGGGGCTGCTGGACTCCTCGATGATGTGGTCCCGCAGCATGCGACTGATTTCCTCCTCGATGGCCTGGCGCCGGGCCTCGGGGACACGGTATGGCCTTTGTCTCACCACTACACCGGGAGGAGTCTTGATTTCATGCTGGACCAGCTGAGTCATTCCCGGGGCAGCCGAAAACACATCTGCAAACTGGTCGGTCAGCTCGGTAAGCTCCTGTCTTTGGGTGGGGGTGAGGTCCTCCCCGAAGCCGACCAAGGTACCCTTGCCCCGGTCCGAGTCCTGAACTGCGAACGCCGACACCACCGGGGTTGGTTCCACCCACTTTTTCAGCAGGTTTATGTGGTATAGCTTCCCGTCCTTCGGCTTACCGGGTTGCTGTAGGCGGTAGTTGACTGGGCCCCGGCGCTCGAGGACAGTGTATGGACCTTGCCACCGGGCGAGGAACTTGCAGGCGCTGCTGGGCACTAACAGGAGGACCCGGTCCCCCGGCTGGAATTCCCGGGGCTGTGCGGGGCGGTTGTATACCTTCTTCTGCTCCTCCTGCGCCGCCAGCATGTGCTCCCGGACGATGGGGCCCACCCTGTCAATCCTGGCTTGCATGTCCTGCACGTACTCGACGACGGAGCGGAACGGGGATGGTTGCTCCTCCCAGGCTTCGCGGGCTACATCCAACAATCCCCGCGGCCGCCGCCCGAACAGGAGCTCGAAGGGCGTGAAGCCCGTGGACGCCTGGGGGCACTCCCGAACGGCGAAGAGTACGTAGGGGAGGAGGAGGTCCCAGTTCCTCCCCTCCTCGTCCACCACCCGGCGCAGCATCCGCTTGAGGGTCTGATTGAACCTTTCAACAAGTCCGTCGGTTTGGGGGTGGTAGACGGACGTCCGGAGGTGCTTCACCTGTAACATACGACACAAATCCGCCATTAGCTTCGAGACAAACGGCGTACCTTGGTCGGTCAACACGTCCTTGGGGATCCCCACTCGACTGAAGAGGAGTACCAGCTCCCTGGCGATGTTTTGCGAGGTGGCCTTGCGGAGCGGCACCGCCTCAGGGTACCGAGTGGCATAGTCGACCAGGACCAGGATGTATTCATGGCCCCGGGCCGACTTGGGTAGGGGCCCCACGAGATCCATGCCCACTCGCTCAAACGGGACACCGATGATGGGCAGGGGTATCAGGGGCGCCGGCGGGGGCCTCCGCGGGGCCGTGCGTTGGCACTGCGGGCACTGTTGACAAAAGGTCCGGACCTCCGCGTCCATCCCGGGCCACACGAAGCGGTCCCGCAGTTTCTCCAGGGTATTTCGGGCCCCCAGGTGGCCGCCGAGGGGATGGGTGTGGGCTAGGTGTAATAAGATGGCTGTCTTGGCTCGGGGTACCACCAGTAGGTCCACCTGCTCCCCGCGGCGGCAGGCCCGTTGGTACAGGAGCCCCCCTCGGACGAGGAAGTACGATGTGGGGAGCCTCAGGTCTGGGCTCTGGTCGACCCCCTCTATCACCCGTACCTGGGCCCAGCAGTGCTTCAGTCGGTCGTCCTCCTTCTGTTCCCGACCGAACTTTCCCTCCCGGTTTACCTGGGGAAAGACAGATGACAGAGGGTTAGTAGTTTGGGGGGTCTTACCTTCTGAGGTGGCCTCTCCGTCGTCCTGGGCCAGGTAGGCCGGCCGGGTTGGGATCCCCTTCCCCCGCCGCCGCGGTCTCCAGGACTCGGCTCTCGGTACCACCCGGAATCCTGGCCAGTCTCGTCCCAGGAGGAGGGGCACGGGGAGTTCGGGGATGATTCCGACCTGGAGGGGCCAGGTGCTGGCTTCGCTCCGGATCTGGACCTCAGCTGAGGGGACCTCCCGGGTGTCCCCATGGACGCATGTCACGGTAAGCGTCCCGCTTGGTCGGCGCCCCTCAGGCAGGATGGAGGGTTGGGCAAGGGTCACCGTGCTCCCGGTGTCCAGTAGGGCGGTTACCGGTCTCCCTTCGACCCACACCGTCACGGAGGGCGCCTCCGGCGGTTGCTGCTGATGGAGGGCGCAGCCTGCCAGCCATGGTTTTGTAAGCAGCCGGGCGGCTTCCCTCTCCGGCTCTGTAGGCATGGGCTCGTCTCGGGGGTGTTCACAAGTGGGCGCCCTCTGTGGGTTCCTCCAGATGCGGGGCCGGGTCTGGCGGTCAGACCGGGGGCCCTGGGCACCGAGGGGCCGATCGAGGTGCTGCTGCTCCCCGGAGTCGAGCTCCAGGGTGGCCAAGGTTCGCTCCAGGGCAGTCAGGAGTTCCTGGGGCGTAGTTGGGGCGTGGGCCCCCACGGCCTGTCTCTCTGCCCGGGGTAGCGCTCTCAGGAAACGGTCGACCGCCACCTTCTCCGCCACCTCCGAGGCGGTCTGCCGATCCGGTCGGAGCCATCGTTTGGTGATCCGGAGGAGGGCGTTCATCTGGCAACGTGGTCGAGCACCTGTTCGATAAACCCAACGATGGAATTCAGTAGCGGCCCGGCCAGGGGTTCGGCCACACCACGCCAGGACTCCCTCCTTCATCGCCAGGTAGTCCGTAGCCTCCTCCGGGTCGAGGGCATAGTAGGCTGTTCGGGCCTCTCCCGTGAGCAGGGGACCAAGGGCCCGGGGCCAGTCGTCACGGTCCCACCCCTCCCGGCAGGCGATACTCTCGAAGGTCTCGAAGTACGCCTCAAGGTCCTCTTCGGGGCCAAGGGGGGGTAGTAGGCGGCGGATCTCGCTGGTTGCGTCGGGGAGAGGCGTGGAGGCGGCGGGGGTCTCAGTCCTCATGGCGATCAGTGTCTGTGTGGCGACCTGAAGGCTTTCGGCGAGCTGCTGCGTCACGGCGTGCTGCTGGAGGCTGGTCTCCAGCAAGTGTTGCAGGGTGGGGTCCATTTTTTTTTTTTTTTTTTTTTTTTTTTTTTTTTTTCCTCTCTCTCTCGCGGGTTTATTTATAAACTTTTTTTTTTTTTTTTTTTTTTTTTTTTTTTTTTTTTTTGTGTTTTCCTTTTGATGTGTTTTTTTTTTTTTTTTTTTTTTTTTTTTTTTTTTTTTTTTGTGTTTTCCTTTTGATGTTTTTTTTTTTTTTTTTTTTTGTGTTTTCCTTTTGATGTTTTTTTTTTTTTTTTTTTTTTTTTTTTTTTTTTTTTTTGTGTTTTCCTTTTGATGTTTTTTTTTTTTTTTTTTTTTTTTTTTTCTTTGCAGTAGGCGGGTCTGTACTATGCCTGCATCCTCCACCAGTTGTGAGGAATTAGCCCGGGGAAGGGCGGCGTACAGACCCACAGGAGACCAAAGGGTGGTTGCAGACGGTGCTTTATTGTGGCTAGGGTGAGGTGAACGTGTGATAAATGGAAGAGTGCGGGGGTTTGTGAAGGCGTGACGGCCGGCGGAGTCGACTCGTGGCGGAGGCGGGATTCCCGAGGCGGGGCGGGGGTTTTCCCGGGCCGGCGTCCTCCGTGTGTGCGACTCTCACTATCCGGCGGTCTCGTCCGCGCTTACGACTCCTGGAGAGAGGGAGAGAGAGAGAGAAGAATTTAGCGTGAGGCGTGAGGTTACCGTCGTGATCGGAGGTTGCGAATCGCTGCAAACACGCACGGAGTCCGTTTTGACGCCACGATATTCTCTTCCGCTTCCCGGCCGGAAGCGCGCTCTTTTATCCTCCTCCGTCGTCGCCTGAGTGGTGGGACTTCCCCGTTGGATCCGCCAATCGCGGGCCGGAGTCGCGTCAGCCCCGCCCTGCCGCGGCGGTCCTTCCAGCTGGCGGAATGTTCGGCAGGAAGCTGCCCACGTCGTGCCGGTGCGGCAGTCGGAGAAGGAGCGTTTTCCCTCTGGTGTGCGCCGGATCTCTGCCGGTCGCGACAATATATATATATATATATACATATATATATATATATATATATATATATATATATATATATATATATATATATATATACAGTGAGGGAAAGAAGTATTTGATCCCCTGCTGATTTTGTACGTTTGCCCACTGACAAAGAAATGATCAGTCTATAATTTTAATGGTAGGTTTATTTGAACAGTGAGAGACAGAATAACAAAAAGAAAATCCAGAAAAACGCATGTCAAAAATGTTATAAATTGATTTGCATTTTAATGAGGGAAATAAGTATTTGACCCCCTCTCAATCAGAAAGATTTATGGCTCCCAGGTGTCTTTTATACAGGTAACGAGCTGAGATTGGGAGCACACTCTTAAAGGGAGTGCTCTTAATCTCAGTTTGTTACCTGTATAAAAGACACCTGTCCACAGAAGCAATCAATCAATCAGATTCCAAACTCTTCACCATGGCCAAGACCAAAGAGCTCTCCAAGGATGTCAGGGACAAGATTGTAGACCTACACAAGTCTGGAATGGGCTACAAGACCATTGCCAAGCAGCTTGGTGAGAAGGTGACAACAGTTGGTGCGATTATTCGCAAATGGAAGAAACACAAAAGAACTGTCAATCTCCCTCGGCCTGGGGCTCCATGCAAGATCTCACCTCGAGGAGTTGCAATAATCATGAGAACAGTGAGGAATCAGCCCAGAACTACACGGGAGGATCTTTTCAATGATCTCAAGGCAGCTGGGACCATAGTCATCAAGAAAACAATTGGTAACACACTATGCCGTGAAGGACTGAAATCCTGCAGCGCCCGCAACATCCCCCTGCTCAAGAAAGCACGTATACATGCCCGCTGAAGTTTGCCAATGAACATCTGAATGATTCAGAGGACAACTGGGTGAAAGTGTTGTGGTCAGATGAGACCAAAATGGAGCTCTTTGGCATCAACTCAACTCGCCGTGTTTGGAGGAGGAGGAATGCTGCCTATGACCCCAAGAACACCATCCCCACCGTCAAACATGGAGGTGGAAACACTATGCTTTGGGGGTGTTTTTCTGCTAAGGGGACAGGACAACTTCACCGCATCAAAGGGACAATGGACGGGGCCATGTACCGTCAAATTTTGGGTGAGAACCTCCTTCCCTCAGCCAGGGCATTGAAAATGGGTCGTGGATGGGTATTCCAGCATGACAATGACCCAAAACACACAGCCAAGGCAACAAAGGAGTGGCTCAAGAAGAAGCACATTAAGGTCCTGGAGTGGCCTAGCCAGTCTCCAGACCTTAATCCCATAGAAAATCTGTGGAGGGAGCTGAAGGTTCGAGTTGCCAAATGTCAGCCTCGAAACCTTAATGACTGGGAGAAGATCTGCAAAGAGGAGTGGGACAAAATCCCTCCTGAGATGTGCGCAAACCTGGTGGCCAACTACAAGAAACGTCTGACCTCTGTGATTGCCAACAAGGGTTTTGCCACCAATAACCAAGTCATGTTTTGCAGAGGGGTCAAATACTTATTTCCCTCATTAAAATGCAAATCAATTTATAACATTTTTGACATGCGTTTTTCTGGATTTTTTTTTTGTTTTTCTGTCTCTCACTGTTCAAATAAATCTACCATTAAAATTATAGACTGATCATTTTTTTGTCAGTGGGCAAACGTACAAAATCAGCAGGGGATCAAATACTTTTTTCCCTCACTGTATATATATATATATATATATATATATATATATAATGTGTTTCTTTACAAATGCTTATAATGTACACTTTTTAAAAGATTAACGTTTGGATTGACATTATACATGTCCATTACACTAGGTAATTTACTGTAAGAATTGTATGAGGGTAAATGAACAATGCTATATTATTCTCATTCTTATTGTTTCATTTCTAATTAATTTCTTCTGTGATGGAGCAGTTATCACTTTCTCCTCCTTTCTTTCTAACATTTTTGGAGAAATATGGACTTGTTAAATCATTTGTTGTTGCTTTGTTTTTACTATCTTGTTAGTGGGTGAAAGAAATGATGAGAGGTCCATAAGAGCATGGTGAAGTCATCACCATGACTGGTTAAATGAACACCCACACCATGAAATTTACTCCTACAGAGTTAACAGAGTTTAACTATGATGACAGCATGTGTGTGTGTGTGTGTGTGTGTGTGTGTGTGTGTGTGTGTGTGTGTGTGTGTGTGTGTGTGTGTGTTTGCATGAGTGAACATGAAGCAGAGACAAGTACTATGCTTTACTATTTTAAAAAAATGTCTTTCAATACATCAAACCCTCTTCTAGACATTTAACACACTCTTGAAAAAGTGGTCCATTGGATGGTTAATTGTTCTAGTTTGTTTATGCAGGCTTTTTCTGAAAGGCAAACCTTTTGTTGCAATCCTTTGTTCTTTTGTTTCCAAGATTTAATATTTTCTTCAGAGAGTGACTAAGGGCATTAGTCAGTGGATGAACCATGCTGCTCCTGTTGTATTGCTGATAATACATGCTCAGAAATAAACGTACCAAACTGTACTTCAACTGACTATGGCTAAAATTGCACTACATTACCTTAATCAAAATATATTTGCACACATGCTAATATTATAACATTTGTACAATCTATCTATCTATCTGTCTATCTATCTATCTATCTATCTATCTATCTATCTATCTATCTATCTATCTATCTCTCTCTCTCTTTATGTATATGTGTGTGTGTGTGTGTATATATATATATATATATATATATATATATATATATATATATATATATATATATATATATGTATATATATATATATATATATATAAGGATAGCCTTAGGACTGCAACTGCTCTGCAAAAGTCTCCACCATTGAAGAGTTGATAACATCAACAGAATAGACTTCAAAACTATAATGAATTCAGAAATGACTCTGATGCTCATATTCATTCAAACAATTGCACTTTTTGACTATATACTATACAAATAGGAAATTATTTATAATCGCGTTATACAGTGTCACCCAGATGAGGATGCGTTCCCTTTTGAATCTGGTTCCTCTTAAGGTTTGTTCCTTATGTCTTCTCAGGAAGTTTTTCCATGCCACCTTCGCCTCTGCTTGCTCATTTATAGATGTAAAATTTATATCTGGAATTGAGCTATTTCTGTAAAGCTGATTTGTCCATTGTTAAAAGCGCAATACGAATAAAATTGAATTGAATTAAATAATACTCAAGATTCCAGAGGAACAGAATGTTTCAGACAAATGTCCTTCATCAGCTGTGCTAGCAAAGAGCTTCAGGGCTATATGAGGTAAAGGTATTTGTATTTGCACCATCAAGGGTACACTATTTTATTCCTTTATTATGTACCATTAACCTGGAAGGTGCATGTGCTGAACCTTTAATTAGCATAGAGAGAAAAGCTTTAAAGGTACATCAGTGGTTATTGAGGTCAAATTATGTATCTTAAATAATAATAATAATAATAATAATAATAATAATAATAATAATAATAATAATAATAATAATAATAATTAAGGTTGCATAAGTAGTAAAAGTACAAATGATGTACCCTCGATAGTACCTCTCCAGCGACAAGGGAAAAGTGCAGTTTTGGTAGGTTTATTTCTGACAGTGTACAGTAGCTGTTAAATAGCGAATGATGCGTGCGTGGGGGTGTTGATGTAGGCAGCGAATCCCACCGCAAGCGTGGTGTCTCCCCTTACGCACGCGCACAGCGCTCGTTACTGAATGTGGCCGCTCGCTCGCTCGCTCGCGCTCAGTCGCTGACATCGTCTGCGCGTCACTGAAGGCTGTTGCTCGCGCGAAGTGGACCAAGAGGATCTGATGAAGGTGAGGCACAGTCTGCCTGCTCGTTGCTCGTTTACCGTTTGCGTGCGCGACACCTTCTCTCGACTCGTGGCAGCTTGACGGCGAGGCGCAAGAGCGAGCCAGACCATGCCGTAGAGCTGCAAACGAACTCAAAGTTTGCCGCGCAATCAGGCGGATGAGTACAGCTGCGAATCTGACGCGCTTTATAGAGGAAACAACAGCGTAGAGGAAGGTGAGTGAAGTCGCGCGCACCTGTTTCTCAACACACCGAGTTTTCATTCACAACTACAAAAAAATAAAAATAAAATAATAATAATAATAATAATAATAATAATAAAAAATTCCAAAAAAGATTATACTAAGGCAAAGCATCACCTAGTGTTGAATAAACCTTGCGTCAGACACGACATACAGTCTGTAATTATGTAAATTATAAACATAACGTTGCTGTAAACATTCAACGCTGTTCCTTTAACACTGGACAGCTCTCGTGCTCTAACCGAGCTAGATTTTTAAAATAAAAAATGAGTAAAAGAAAACGAGTTAAAATAGAAATGACGGTTTTCCAAAATCCCAGCAACATCCTTTCCTGTGTAATTAACTTTGTTTTGAAAATGAACGTTTACATTCATTATTTTGTTTGATATATCCGCCTTGTTGCTCTTGCTATTCATTCGAAAGCAAAAGGTGACTCCACTAGGTTTACTATAACGGGCTATTTTGAGAACACTGAAGAAAACAAGGCACATTTCTTTGTCCCTGTGGTGGTACTGTTATTCTTTGTACCGTTAATATGAATGTGCATCTGGAAATGTAGATATTGTGTACCTTTAAAAAGATTATTGGACCATAATTAGTTTTTGGAGCACCGTTTTTAAATGTACATTACATTCATCTTCCTAGGTAAAGGATACAGTATATTAAAGGTAAACAGATGTACCCCTCAGAGTATCAGTGCAGTGCTAAGGAAAGGTAAAGTTTAGTACCCTTTTATCTAGAGTGAAGTGTTATCGAGTAACTGCTTTATTTGTGAAAAAAGTATCTAGTGAAATCAGTGTGAATTTGTATGAAACACTAGTGATTCTTCTTGTGGGGTAAGCGCTCTGATGGGTTAATGTACATACAGTACCAAGGTCAACAATTAATAACAAAGAGGAGTTAAAATTATATTCCCTGTAAATGAAAAATTGAAAAATATGTGGAAATTTGAAGGTTATGAGTGGATATGTCCATGATGACAGTTTGATGTTGTTTATTAGTATCATGTTGTGTTTTCTTTCATCAAGCTTTCATTTAGACTGGAGTGATTAGGGCTACCAGCCAGAGATGTTATCATTTATCTCTGAGGGCGTATTGTTGACTATTATTGACTACAATGGCATTGATAGAATCGTGATTGATGTTTTCATTATTATTATTATTGTGTATTTCCTCCATTTCTTATTACAACATTCCTGCATCATTGCTGAATGACATTTCTTCTTTATTTACTGAACTTTCTATCATTACAATTTATTTAGTGTGTGTATATATATATATATGTGTGTGTGTGTGTGTGTGTGTGTGTGTGTGTGTGTGTATATATATATATATATATATATATATATATATATATATATATATATATATATTCAATATACAATATAGTATAGTATGTTATAGCATGATAATCAGGTTTAGAGTGTGTTCATGGTTTAGAGTGTACAGTATGATACTCAGGTTTAGAGTGTTTAGTTTACCATTGTATAAACAAACACTCAGTCATGGACAGGTTTGCATCATCTTTTTTCCGCTGTATTTAAACTGGTCGGTTCTTTGTTCACACTATTTTAAAATTTTTGTTGTGCACGGAAAGCACCACATGTGCTCATGACGATAATTTTTACACCATTACAGTATATTGGTATTGTGTAATGTGAAAGCTATAACTATTTTCACAGTCACAGATCTAATTGTAATAATGTACTATTTTAAAGTAAGTAAAACAAATACAGCAATACTGCTGTACTAAGATAGAAGACAGAACTGCTTAACATGTCAAACAGAAAAACACGACTTGCTTTTCAGTCAAACAAACAGTAGCAAAATACTTTGCTGTGGGGTTGATTAAAGGGTCGTTACAAGGTTGCTTTGAAAAAAAAATTATTAATACATTGAAAAAACCAGACATGGCAAAAACAAGAAATGCTTTACTAGAAATGCTGATACTGCTATATGCCTAGGAGAGGCAGAATAGTTTAGTTGACGTTACAGTGACAGTCCTTCTCATGTATCATGTGTCTCATATGTCCTGTGTGTCCTATGTGTCATATACTGTATGCCGCCTGATCTGTGGTTAGGGCTGCACATCATACACATGGCATGATTACAGGGTTTGGACAGGAGATAACAGATTACTCTTCACTGAGTAGGGATCACTTTGTAGCACCTTCCATCCTTCATCTGAGATTGATGGACTTGGCTGGAAAGTTTATAGTTATTGATGATTTGTTCTGCTGTGACGGATGCCACACACTGCCTACACTTCTGCACACAAACACATGGCAACAGATGATAACACACTTTTGGCTCATTTGCCGGAGAGAATAAACGGATACAGTACCTTGGCTTGTCCTCTGCCAGACCTGTGAGGGCTGTTTGAAAACCTCTGTTATTTACTAATCAACAATTGGTCCTTTTTTGAAGAATTATAAAGGGATGATAATTGTGATTCATTTTAATTGAGCCTGCCTTCTCTGACCACGGTGTAATTTCTGTACTCTTATAAGGTTCCATGGCAACAGGCAGCATAACCCAACTGAACCCTCTGTCATACTGTAAATAGCTAACTGTATCCTTCTGTGGAGCTCAAGATCCCTTTCTGCCCTTGATAAGATCTTGCACACTGGTATATATGTGGTTATATACTCATATAATGACATATTGTTCTAAATGTAACTATTAATCAGAAAATATATTGAGCATTTGGTGTAAATTAGTCATTTTATTTTACATTGAATTTCATATGAAATTTATTTTAATTGAATATTGTCACAGTTCTAGTTTAATACTGTGCTCACTTGAAGGTTAAGAGCTATTGCCATAATATGAAAAGATATTTATTCCTCATTATTAAAAGATATGCTAAATCCCTGTAAGACTTTAATGTGTCAGAGCAAACAGATCAATACACTGTGTATATGCGTATGTATTCTATATTGAGTAATATTGTAGAAACTCTTTTTCTACAATATTTCTGCTTTTTTGTGTGAAAAAGACCAGCCAGTCTTTAGCTGTCCAATTTTGGTGAGCCTGTGCTCACTGTAGCCTCAGAGTCCTGTTCTTGGATAAAAAAGGAGTGGAACACCATGTAGTCTTTTACTGTTGTAGGCCATCCCCCTCAAGATTTGGTATGTTGTGCATTCTGAGCTGCTTTTCTGCTCTACATCGCTGTAAAGAGTGGCTATTTGAGTTACCAGTTACAAAGGCGTTTCATCCTGCAGAACTGTCGCTCACTGGATGTATTTTATTTATTTATTTTTTGCACAGTTCTCTGTAAATTCTAGAGACTTTTGTGCTTGAAAATCCCAGGAGATCAGCAGTTTCTGAAATACTTAACTCAGCCCCTCTGGCACCAACAGCCATGCCACAGTAAAGTCACTGAGATAAAATATTTCTCGTTTCTGATGTTTGACATGAACCTTAACTGAAGCTCTTGGCCTATTTTTGCATGATTTTATGTATTGCCCTGCTGCCACATGATTGGCTGATTGGATTGCGTGAATGAGCAGGGACACAGGTATTCCTTTTAAAGTGGGTGGCCAGTGTATATGCATTTGTTCATACAGATGCAATATAATACTTTATGTTTGGCAAGATGTCAGATTCAGCAAAGTTTTTAGTCGGTTAAGTCAAGGAGAGACACCTGTCTATCTAGAATGTATATTGATTACCCTGTGCTGTGTGTGTGTGTGTTCAGGCTGAAAATCAAGACACTACATCTATCAGATGTATTAGTGCTGCACCTATCAGACGAAGCCTCAATAACAAAGCAGAATTTTGTCTCTAATTCACTTCCCTCCTGTTCACCCTGTCAGAAGGATGCCATGTGATCATTTCCTCATCCTGCATTAAGCACTGAAAGCTATATCAGGCATTTCAATATTGACATCATGTCTTGCACTGCAGATTAGATATGTCCTGTGTATTCAGTTGAGCTTTTTTTTGTCAGACTTGTATACTGCTTTTTATTTCTATTTCAGTCTCCCAAGAAGTAAAAATAAAAGAAAACAAAGAAAATGATCATAAAACAATGCAGAACCTAAGCCTCACACATTTGATTGTGAATAATACATATATAATGCAAAATCTCTTTTGGTGCTAGCACAGAAATATCTGTTAGATACTTTTAACTTCAAAGAACAAGGAATACCAGCACACGTTGTGAGAAAGTCCAGAGATGTCACAGGATTTCAGTTTGCATTTTTCATGGTATGATGCATCCGTCAGATGTGTTATGTGTGATTTCTACTGCCATTTCCATGTCCCCTGAGGAGCTGGGATTGAACTATCTGTGAGATCTTAACCTTTCATGTGCTCCCCCACAACTGGATAGGCATCTATTTTGAGAGTACTTTGTCTGCTTGTTTTTTCTTTTACGCTTATGCTTTCAGTGTTTTCGGAAACAAAGCTAATAGAGGCAGAGAGACAGCCATCTGATGTGAACAGATTATGGTACGAAGAGCTAAAACCGGTGACAGTTCTGTGTGTGTGGCATCAAGTAATAAAACCTGATTGACAGTCTGTGCAAACAAGGTCATTGCAAGGTGTCTCCACACACAGCAGACATTTAAATTGCTCACTGAAATGCATAACTGGATCTCAGTGTGGGATTTTTCATTTATTTAACGTGGCTAAAATTAAGGAAGAATCTATTGCCAGCATATACACTCACCATCCACATTAATAGGATCAGGTGTAACACCTGTACACCTGTTCATGCAGTTATCCAATCAGCCAATCATGTGCCAGCAGTTCATTGAATAAAATCATGAGGATACAGGTTAAGAGCTTCAATTCATGTTCACATCAAACATCAGAATGGAGAAAAAATGTGATCTCTGTCACTTTGATTGTGGCATGGTTGTTGGTGCCAGATGGGCTGGTTTGAGTATTTCATAATCTGCTACAGATTGCATACAACAGTTTGTAGAATTTATACATATATATTCATCTTTAGTGGATCTGGAGCCTTTCCCAAGCTCATAGGGCAGGAATACACCCTGTATGGTACCGTTCACATCTCTGGTCAGTTTAACGTAACCATTCCACCTATTGGCTTGTTTTTGGAAGTTGGGAGGAAACTGAGCCACACTGACAAGGTATGGAAATGAGAGCATGGAAATCTCCACACAGACAGTAACCCGAGCTCCGGAATGAATCAGCAGCTGTGATCTAATAATCTTGCATGTGATGTGATAGCTTGGGCTTCAAAATCTGTGCAGAATGTCACCGATCAACGCCATTTTATTTGTGAAAGAATCAATTCATGAGCATGCAGTCAGCTACATGAAGAGCCAGTGAGAAAGAATTTAGATTTAACGGGTGAATGTGTCAGCCAACACTCAGATGATGCAAAAGTTGAATTAACACTGCATCTCAGCTAACCTATATATAATGAATAATAATATAATCACATTTTCGATTGGTAATCTCTAAATTTGGCCAATCTCATGAACCGATTGCAATTTGATGATGTAAAACATGTGAGGATGCAAAACACATGATGAACGTTAAACTTTAGCACTGCAGTCATGTCATCACCAGTGTGGAATTATTACGAGGTCTCAAGAAACAATGAAAAATTCGCCATTTGCCGTGTATTTTTAAAGGCCTATTAAAATGTTCATTGTAAAATAAATATCTGTTGTGCTTATTTATTTGATTCTCAATAAAAACAACAATCTACAACATTACTGTAAATAATATAACCAAGGGAACATCTGTGGTATTACTTTATCTGGAAAGAAAGGTTAACAGTGACGGTCAAAAGAAAGCGCACATATCACTTATATAAAACTTGAATGATCAGGATCGGTTTCAGCTGATCATGATGACAAGAAATCAGTAATCGGTATCGGCTGCAAAAATCCTGATCGGAACATCCCCTACTGATAATGGATACTAATGTGCAGAGAACATTTCTCAGACCATACAGGAAACGACCTCTGTCCGATCTCTGCTCATGGTTGTGAGTATATATATACAGATAAACAACATGCATGTACAGTAGTTGCTTCTGCTAAGCAAAAACTTTCTTTTCGCATGCTTTAGATGATGAGACAGGTCTTCTCCAATTCCAGCTATTCAACCCATTTCAGCGATTTCATTGTAGTTAACATAAGGGTTAAATGTACGGTTCATTATTGTTCCTTCATTCATTACCTAAATATGGTGCACCAGCGTGACGCCTTATACATATACATGCATATGTTTATTTAATGCTTCAGAACTGTAATATAGAACCAATTCAACTATCTAATTAGAGATCCTAAAATGTTCCACATCACTGACACAGCATTTAATAATTGCTGTTTTAATGGACATTTCTGCTTTATTCATTGTGCTCAACTGTATGTAAATGTGTGTGAGAGAGAAAGAGAGTGTGAGAGCACAGTATTTTAGCAAGTGCTGATTAGTAATGTGTGAAAAACATGACATTTAACAACTTTACTTCCAACTCATGGAAAATGAAAAGTCATATTTATATAACCTAGACATTTTTGTGAAGCAGAGATCATGAGCTTTAATCTAAAACGTTTTATTCCTTGGTATAGGTTCCTGTAGCAGATGTCAAGAAAGTCAAGTCACCTTTATTTCTATAGCACATTTAAAAGACAGCAAGTGTCATCCAACGTGCTTCACAGTATAATCAAATCAGTATAAGATTAAGACAGAATGAAATAAAATAATAACAACACAATTATGAAATCTAATAAAGTAAATAAGACAATAGGGAGACCAAAAAAACAAAGGCCCTCAATATCAACACAAAAACAAAGAGACAGCTCGATGAAAGAGACCTTACAAGGACTCAGATGCCTTGGAGAATAAATATGTTTTCAAAATTGGACATAAAAATGTCTGTTATGGGGGATGACTTTATAAACAATGGTAAAATATTCCACAATCTTGAGGTAGCAAAATTAATTAGGTGCATTACTAATGATGTCAATGGAAGATCCTCACAAGGATTTATTTCCTCTTTTGGCTGCTCCTATTTTGTGTCGCCACAGCGGATCATCCGCATGTTTAATTCTGGCACAGGTTTTATGCCAGATGCCCTTCCTGATGCAACCCTCCCCATTTTCTGGGATTGGGACTGGCACCGAGAGTGCACTGGCTTGTGCAACCCTCCAGTGGCTGGGGTTGGCTCCCTGACCAGGAATCGAACCTGGGAATCGTAGCTTCTCAATGCACAGGCACAAGTCTAACGTTGAGCATAGACTTAAGTCCTCTAACAGATGTCCCAGCATTCCTAGAGCAGTTATCAGGTGCAATTCTGTTTCATGTTGAAAGTGGGCTAAATACCTAGTCATTCCAAGGTTACACTTAACATGACTGATACCCACAAAAATAAAACATGGGTCACTTTGTCGCTGAAGGGACCAGCAGCCTGAGTGGTCCTCATGGCTCTGATTGCAATCGTGTTGACATGTTGCTGGCTTTTGGTACCTTGTCATCCTCATCCTTCGTTTACTCAAAGCGAATGCCAGACTCACCGAGGGCTTTGCAAGGCATGCTGGGAGCATATGATGAATTCAAAAGTGCAAGGACAAAGCAGTGCTTATAAAGGTTAAGGACACAAGCACCAATGTAAAAGCCAAGCAATCTGATAGGCTTTAGATTTATAGTAGCTGGCCTAATTTATGTTGCAGTTTGTGTAAAATAATAATACACAATTAAAAACAATCAGCTCATTGAAAGTTTTACAAAGTTGTGTAGTAAAGCTCTTATTTGTATTCTAGCATGATCAGGACATTTGGTAATCTTTTTTATCCCCTTTTTTATTAGATGAAATGGACAGTTTATTCCTAATTTATTTTAAATAGAAAGAACATCCTCAGAGGCTCTTAGTTTATGGTCCATTAGCCACTGATATGATGGTCATCTCTCTAGCACATCTGGGGCCTCATTTCAGAGTAGTTTATAACACTTAGGGAAAGAGTTTATATAGAAAATGTGTTAGATTACTGACTGGGTGACTTAACCATAAGGGTTGCATATGTACTGTAGACATTAAATACCAATTTAGGCAAATAGACATTGTCTGGAGTGTTTTTGATTATTCCAGAAATATGTTATGCACCACAATTAGAGGCACTGCAGATCAGGATTTTTTTTTCTTTTTTGAAAAGCTGTGTTTGTGAGATGATGTTCAATCGTTCATCCCCTTGTGTTTTATTTTGATAAGTTCTATGCTTTTGAAAATGTGCTTTCTGTATCTGGGTGACACTTGTCAGACGCAACAAAAGGAAATGTGACATATTTCTTTGTTAGACACCATGGCTATGTGACATTTTGTCTATTCCTAAGTAACAAAGTAATCTAAGAGATTCAATACAAACACTTATCTGAGCACAGTGACATTTCAGAGACAAACAACAAGACCAAAATCAGTGAGAAATGTAAATCCTAATGCTACAGACAGGGGTGTAAATGCTTTTCTTTTCTTTTTTTTTCCACTAACAAAATAGGATGCAGAAGTCTGCTCGGACTCTCTTCTGACTTGCATTTCCAGCATTTGATGGGCACCTTGTTGGAAAGAAGAGAATGATGACTAGCTCAAAGCTGTCAGAACTGACCTTAGCTTCGTTACTAATTGCCAAAACAATCAGCAAATTTTATCTGCTGTCCTTTCAATTTCAATTAGTTTTCTGTTGGTAAAGTTTTAGCGGTTTATCTAACTGATCATTACTGAGGTCATTAAAATGTAATTAGTTTAATACCTTTAGCCATTGCTAAGAGTTTCCAAAAGTCTGGAGTTCATAACATCTTTAACTGTATCAGTAGAATAACGGAAGGAGGGGAAAACCAGTAGTAGGAGTTAAAATGCCAAGCTGTAGCTCAGTAATCGATATGATGTGCAGGGGGGGGGGGTCTAGGTCTATAGTGGGGGGGTCTAGGTCTATAGTGGCCTGGCCCACTCATCTTTTATAAAATATTTGACCTTAAATCATCTTCACAAAACTCCCCATGAACCGCGAGAGTTACCGACAAGATGCACTCTACGCTTTAGGATGTGCTGTGAAGTGAACTAGAAGCACTTGCACCACAGAATTGCAAATGTGTTGTTAGGAGAGAAGGAATTTCTAAAGCTGCTCTTTTCCACAGGGTGGTGCGAGAAAAGGAGGGATGAAGGCAGCAAGGATGCTCAGTTCACTTTCTTGCAGATGTATTTTTAATGCCCCTTCACACAAGCAGCCCAGCCAAAAAGAGCACTCATCAACTTTTTCAAGCCATGGCGCATTGAAGAAGCATGATGCTTGAAGCTGGTGCCAGCAGCACCTGACTCTCTGTCTTGCCAAAACGAATGCCATTTGCGTGTGTAGTTACTCTACATGCATCCAGTCAGTCTCCCTGAGAATATTAAGAGATGTTTAGCTATCAGAAATAATCCACCACGATCATGCTGTCAGTATTCAGAGCACCAGACCATGTAATTGCTGATTATTTGATTACATGATACTGTTATCATGGAATGCATATCGTAATGGCTGTCTCTAGTCATCTTTAGCAAAGCACTTTTAGCCTGAGCTGCAGCTCACATTTCACACAGCCCATTATACTGCACAATAATATCTCTTTGCATATCTGAACAGTACATTATATTTAGCGTCAATTCCGATTCTGTTAGACCAGATTTACTCTGAAGCAATCTCAACAGATTACGATCATTGATCGACGGTCCAGTGAAAGTTTTATGGGAGCAGGTGCTCCCCAGATTTGACAAGATAAGTTACTGTGGAGGTCAAATAGATAAAAAGAAGCTCATTCTTGTGTACAGCTGACCGTGAACTGCTGCAGTAAACCCAGAGGGTTGACATTGTAAACCCTTAGGCATTGTATTGCAGAGTATGGAGGGGTGCAAGGAGCTCACCTTTAGAGAGCTATGATCTGAACAAGAGTCATTTTATTCTCAACTCCATCTCTGCTAGTGAAACCTTCTGCTTTGAAGAAAAAATTCTCTCTGAAAACCTGAGCTGTGATTAAGCCTCAGTAAGTGCTGCTGGCTCCTTTTTTAAATTTTTTTATTTGATTTTTTTTTTTTAGGTCAGACAGCATCCTCAGACAGTGTCTCTCTGTCTTTCCCAGTTTTTCTGTATCCATTCCCAATATCCATCACAGAGCTGTGATCATGTACAATGTACCTACTTATGACAAAGAAATTCTTTATTCTCCAGTCTGACAGAGTGTAAGGGCAGACAGGACTGAACGAATATGCTCTTGGTGTTGCTGTTCGTTGCACATGAAAACAGCCTGACTGGATCTGTGCGTCAGTAAGAATAGCATAACAGTGAGCTGGCGTAGACAAGGTCTCTACAGTCACACCCAGCAGACAGGAGCGGATAGAGACAGATGGCAGAGGGAGGAATGATGTCACATCACAGATGAAGATAAGGCTGCCACATAAGTAACCTGTGCTCTGATTACAGTGCTACAAAATGATCACGTACTACTGTGTCTGGCTCAGGTGCAGTGCCTTATACTGCTAAGAATGCTATCAAAAGACTTGTGTGACTGATATTGATACTGTTGGGTTTTTTTTTCCATTCTATTCCCTCAGAAAAATCTGACTAGTCTCTTCTGCTCTTGCTGTCATTAATATTTTCTAAAAAAAAAAACCTTCTGAAGTATACTGAGCAGTGCTCTTGCTGAATACATTGCTGTCACTGGGATATGACTGATTTTTGGTTCTCCAGAGCCATAATGAATGAGCTAGAGAATGTTAGCATGCTAGCAAAACCACAGGTGATTAAATATATACACCGAGGTGATCAGATACCCCAGGTGATTCACTCTTGCCCAATAAAACAGAGTTTATAATACCGCAAAAAAGAACCACACAAACTCCTTGCATTAGTCACTACCTTACTATCATGAGTTCTCTATTTAAAACAACTTCACAACTGGGTAATGATGCAAATTCCATAACGAGCATAAATTGGCTGACTATCATTCACTATATTCCATCCAGTTAGAGAACAAAAAATTGCTTTAGATTCTTGCTTTAGGTTCAGCACAAAAAAAGTTAAATCTTCTGAATCTATTTTCCTCATATTGGCTCTCACTTACAGATTACCTTTTGTTTTGTTGACCTACACACTCTCTTTCTCTTTCACTTGTTGGCTCCTGCCAGTCACCGCGTTTTCATGTGTTTTTCATGCCTAAAGTTGAGGTGTGATGACATTTGATGTATCTAAGATGGCATATGATGTATGTGAACAAACTTAGCATCAATCCAAACAGCATTTCTTGACACAGTGCTGACATGAACTACTATTACAGGATTGTCATGGTGACAAACAGCAGCACAGGAACATAGTATTATAGAGGATATATTTTTCCTTTTTAACGAAACATATTACACACTAAAGCTTTAAGTGTTTGGTTGGTTTAAAGTAAAACATTTAATGTAGTTTGTTTTGTTTTAATGTTATTAAAAATATAGTCTTGTTTTTTACTGGGTCCTGTGGATCCGAGTGTCTATGGGTCAGAAGTTCACCTCTAGCCAAAGTACAAAAAGTAGACCGGTAAATAAGTTTTGTTTTGTGCTTATTGTATTTCATACCAATAGTGATTAAAATGATATCTCTGGGGAGGCCTGTGTGTGCAGAGTTTGCATGTTCTCCCTGTGCTTTGGGGGTTTCCTCTGGGTACTCTAGTTTCCTCCCCAGTGACCTGACACAGAAAGCATGTTGCCAGCTGCTGAGAGTTTAGTGGCCTATAGCAATGTGAAGCCTCCATAAAGAAGAGAATATTACATTACAGAGTTCATCTTGAGGTCCATCTTATCATTCAGCAGTGATAGAGAACCATCCACAAACCTTGAACTGCTGAGAGAGAGTGTGAGAGAGCGATCTGCCTTGCCTAAGGTCCCATTGTTATTACACTGACCACCAAGACCTCCTACTCTTCATACACTCCTCTAACCCAGCCTAATAAGAACACTGAGATCTCTTCACTGTTAGGTCTACAGGCAGGAAGAAGCATTTGAATATTTGACTCCTTTACATCTGAGTGAGCTCAGTAAGTGACCTGTCTACAGTATATTAATGTTGCATGTATACAGAGACATAGACATATATTGTAAAAGCATAAATTCACTGAACAGAACTCAGTATTATCTTCTAACCAAAACTTGTACCAAAACAATACTTATAAACAAACTGTCTGATGCATAGAACATCAAATGAAATCAGGATGCTGCAAGTCTGAAAGTTCAAAATTCTTATTATTTATAATTATTTATCATTATAATAATTATTTTTATTTTCTCCAAAGCAGAATTAATCAATTGTAAATTTTCTTATAAAGTGCTCAAAAGTAGATGTTGTTTGATTATATTTGTTCAGAAAATTTGCACAGGAACAAATGACTTATAAAGATATATATTGTTATACACCATATTGCAATATAGTTATTAATATCTAGTTTAACCTAAAGTATTTTCTAAAATATTCAGTTGGTTTGCACTGATGCACTTTTGAACGTCTTTTATGTTTCAAGGTTGTATTAAACTTTAAATTAACCATATTTTACATTCTTATTATTTACAAGCTCTAAATTGAAAATACCAGATTTAATTACATTTTTAGAAGCATCTGTGATAATCATACTGTAATTATAACTAAAGTTGGATCTTTTAATGAATGTAGATCGTAGACAAAAACAAATTAAGAAACTTTATTGTGTTATGTTAAACATATTACAAATAGTGTCAAAATAAAAATGTTCCTATTTATTTTTAACAAAAATAACTGTGTGGCTTCTGAGGTTTCTGCCTGTAGTGTACTTATTGTGTAAAATATCCCTGATAGATCTTTAGGAGCAAGTGAATACTAATATATGCAGTCTATGAATATTAGTCTCTCTGTTAGGAGCATACCAGTCAAGTTGAAGAAAGAGATCATTTCCTTCTAGTGATTCCTAAATGAAAAGTATCATTCTTGATGACATGAAGATGGTAACTAAATTGATTTTTTGTATAACAGAGGATTCTAATTAAGATTAGTAAGTGCAACAGAAAGCACTAATAATAATTTTGATATGGTGAGATGAGGAGCAGAAAGTGCATTAAAAGTATACCAGGAGCCATCACTTCAAACAGGCTGACAGGGCTGTTCTCTAATAGTTTCAAACAAGATCAATTAGACAACAATGCTATCGCTGTCCCATCTTGTAGCCTGCTGTTGAGCTAATTAGTAGCTGCTGCATGTTCTCATCTGTCATGTTGAGGACATTCAGTAACAGAGGACTAATTGTACACTTGGTGTGTAAAATGGGACTCAAACTGAACCTTGTCACTTGCAGCTCCATATCAGCCTGGCTCTGGTTAGTTTCATGTAATGGTTTTGACATTTTCTACTAAAGACAGTTTATTATTGAAGCAGATTACACTGGTCCATTTATATGGTACATATGGTACATTTATACTGGTCCTTATGGTTCGTCAATTATTGAGGTTGCAATACATCATTGAGCATATATCTTACTTACAAAGAGTAAAAAGTCTTTCATTGAATGTGTTTAATTATATGTTAATAGGAAAACATTGGAGACACTGAAACAAAGTATGACTTCTTTACCCTTAGGCAAAACCCATTTGTTGTCACTGCATGTAGCACATGTGGTCCATTACCGTCAAATGTACAAAAAAAATTCTATGACATCACAAACTCAGCAACTCTGTGCTGAAACTTAAAATGGAGCTGTAATTATGATAAGGAAACAGCAGTGAAATACTGTAGCTGTGAAAATGTATCACCAAACCCAGATATACCTGACGCACATAACATAGAAAAAACCTTTCCCTTGAAATCTGCTACAGCAGTTTTTTCTTTGTCCTAGTGTATCAGATGACACGTTCCATAGCTAAACATTGTCACATGTTTTAGCAAAGACCAGTATTAGCCTAGGCTTAGCAAACACCTGGGTGGTGATTATCACATTTGGATAAAGTTGTTGATAAAGCTTGTGACTGAACTTGACAAGATAAAGTGCAGTGTCCTCTATAAGTCCTGACCATGTGTGCTGCTGTTTGTTGTCAGATGAAATCTGCAGGATTTGTCGATGGAGGACTCTTTACCGAGAGCTACTGTAACATCTGCAATGCTCAGCTCATCTCTGAGTCACAGCGTGTTGCGCACTATGAGGTGAGACTTCATGTTACATACACGTACACACAGAACACACATTCAGTGATGTTATTTACACTTTTTCTCTGTTGGCTGTTTAACATGCTCTCTCACATACAAACACGCACACATACACACCTGTCATTACACTCTCACTTTCCTCACGTTCTTTTATTTTCTGTAACATGTAACTGAAATTAATTGAGGAATAATTAAAAAGTTGATAATTGGCACATTCTAAAATCATGGCATTTTTATTGCCTTCCCAAACACAGTCCTGATAACTCTTATGTCATAGCACCATCTACCCTGTGCTTGTAAAACCAAGGCTAGGGTGAGGGGGGGTTGATTCAGGGGTGTGGCTAATTTTTTTTATGGGATATGAAGAAGGTTTCTATCTTTCATTCACTCGAAAGCCTACAAAAGTGTGCTCCACACAAAAGCGTAGCGGGTATATTCTGCATATGGTTGGCCAATGTCGACTTTTGTGATTGTCCAGAATACCTACAGGCTGCAACCAATGGGAACACTTCTCTATCAGCACACATCCTCACAGGACCGATCAGACCATCTCAGGGAAGTTATTGCTGCTAAAGGTGGCACAACCAGATTTTAATTTTAAGGAGGCAATTAGATTTTTACATTGGTGATCGGTGTGTGATAACTTTTTTTGCTTAAAAAAAACAGATTGTGTGTTTATTCAGGTTGCCTTTGTTTTATGTTATAGTTGGTTTGAAGATCTAAACCTATTTAGTATGAGATATACACAAAAACAGAAGAAATCAGGATGGAGCAAATACAGCACTGTATATAACACAGCACTGTATTATAATGTAACATTGCTTAATGTAATGTAACATAATGTAACATTAATATAACAGTGTAGTTAGTATTTAGCAATATTATACTGGAATGATAATGAGGCTTTATTGGTCACATACACAGTAGAGCACAGTGAAATTTTTTCTTCGCATACCTCAGCCTGTCAGAAAGCTAGGGTCAGAGTGCCAGGTCAACCATGATACAGCACCTCTGGAGCAGAGAGGGTTAAGGGTGGCAGCTTGGCAGTGCTGGGGCTTGAACCCCTGACCTTCCAATCAGTAACCCAAAGCCTTAACCGCTAAGCAACCACTTTATTGTCCTTTATTCATTTATTTATTTTTGTGTAAATCATGTTGATTGCTGTGTAATTTTAGGTCTTAAGTGAAGTAAAAACCAGTAACTTTAAAGTGTAATGGATAAAAAAAACATACACTCACCATCCACAGTATTGTCAGTATTGGAGAAAAATAATAATAGTATAAATAGCTACAATAAATCACTATACACAGAGTCAGCATTTATTATAAAACTAAAATCAGACTATTTCCCTTGTGTGTACACTATAGATATATTTTTCACAGGGGTGCGTGTTCCTCCCACTTTCAACCTTACCTAGGTTACAGGGAGAGTCACTGCATAGGAGATCTAATCTTGCACCTAGCTGTCATAATCATAGAAGTAAGAAATTAATCACTACAGACATAAGAAAATAACTACGGTAGTTATAGGAAAGTAATCAACAATAAGGTAGCGTGATATGGCCTAATACAACTTTGTAAAATACTCCCATCATTTTCATGTGTTTATGGGAACATTTTATGTTGTGGAAATGTTTTAGCTCTTGCAGCTGCATTTGCAGTTAAAGGAATCCTAAAAGACTGCTGCAGCACTCTTAGCACTCCTACTTCCCGCATACTTGTTGGCAACACTTACATTATTGCAGCTATAAACAGGCATCCCCTCACCAGCAGTCACCTTACAGAAAACTTGAAGGTGAAGCATTACATTTGACTGTTAACAAGAAATCACACTGGAGTCTCCTTCCATAGATGTTAATTAAATGTTCTCCTTATACCCCATGGAAACCTGTTAGTGACTACAGGTTTTCCTTTGTTAGCACATTTGAGAATACAAAACCTGATTATTATTAGGCAACATTAAATGCAGAGTGTCTTCCCTGTGTAAGTTCCTGTAATGTAGTTGTTATTAAACATTATTTAACAATATTAAATATTAATTAAACACCATTTTTTAAAAACACAACAGATTTCAAGATGTATTTTTTCCCCCCAAAATTAACCCAACATTCAGAAACCAGGTGAGAAAAAATAAGTACACCCTTCCTACTTCCACAGTCATGTCACAGTCAGAGAGTAATTAGCAGTAAGGTGATAGTAATGAAATGCACACAAAAAAAGTTAATCATCAAGAAGTGTGACTACCTCTGTAAAAGGAGAACTTTTGGCAGTTTGGTGTTCTGGAGTTCTCAGGTGTGTGTCTATGTCATGCCATGAAGAAAGAACATCAGCCATGACCTCAGAGTAGAAATTGTTGCTGCCCATCAATCTGTGGAGGCTTACAAGGCTTACAATCTCCAAATAATTTGAAATTCACCATTCTACAGTGAGAAGGATTGTTTACAAATGGAGACAGTTGCCAATCTTCCCAGGAGTGGACTTCCCAGCAATTTCATTCCAATCTCAACCCATTTAATGCTCAGAGATATAAATAAAACCCAAAGCTCCATCATGTGATCTACAGGCCTCTGTAAGCACACTAAATGCTTATGTTCATGACAGAACCATCAGAAAAAGACTGAACAAGACTGGCTTTCATGGATGTATGGCTATTGGAAAAAGCTCCTTCTCTCCAAAAAGAATAGGACAGCATAACTTTGCAAAATTGCATCTTAACAAACCACAATGGTTCTGGAACAATATCCTTTGGACTGATGAGACCAAGGTGGAGATGTTTAGCCATCATGCACAGCACCATATTTGGCGAAAACCAAACACAGTGTATCATCTCATACCAACTGTCAAGCATGATGGTGGAGGGGTGATTTGAGCTTGTTTTGTAGCCATATGACCTGGGAAACTTGCAGTCATTGAGACAACAATGAACTCCACTTTATACAAAAATATTCTTGAGTCAAATGTGAGGCCATCTGTCCAGGAACCTGGTCTGAAATTGGGTCATGCAACAGGACAATGATCCCAAGCACACCAACAAATCAACATCTGAATGGCTAAAGAAGAAAAAAATCAGAATGGCCAAGTCAGAGTCCAGACCTCAACCTCATTGAGATGCTGTGGTGGGATCTTTGTATAAAGAAATACCCTCAAACATCAGCGAATGAATGAATGTTGTAAAGAAAAGTGGGCTAGAATTTTTCCCACAGTTCACATAAAATGTTTACTTAAAGTTATTGCTACTTGACTAAAGGTTCTACATGTTACTGAATTATAGGATGTACTTATTTTTTTCCACCTGGTTTCTGAATGTTGATTTACATTTTTAAAAAAAAATTTTTGGGGTGTGACTGAAATCTTTTGTGGTTTTTTTTTGTCATCTGAGGTAATTTGCTTACAGAATTTGGTGAGGACCACACAATTGTTATTTAGGCCCTGATAAATAAAAGCAAAGAATTGAAGGAGGGTGTACTTTCTTTTTCCCATGACTGCATACCTTTTGATTTAGCTTGCAGTTGACGTTATTTATTAGTGCTGTGTTGTTTTTCATTTTCATCATTCAGAATAAAGAATTTTACAGCAATGTGGCATGCGTATATTTAATTATTTGCATTATTATTATTATTTGTTTATTTTGTTTACTTGTTTATTTAATAAATTATTAATTACTTGGAGTTAGTGATTGCCTCCTCCTGTCTGAAGCTGAAACTAAATCATTTTGCTTCCTTTAATATCCAACCACACAGTATTGGCTATTCTTTTGTATTTATAATTACCCCCCCCCCCCCCCCCCCCCCACACACACACACACACACACACACTAGTCTACATGTACTCCTAAAGTTGATAATCATTGGTAATATTAAAATATTTTGCACTTTGTACTCTGGTAAAGAATAGCTAAACACTAAGCTCATGCATTTTTCACAGCCTGCTTTTAAAGCTGTAATCTAGTCCACCTCTCTCAAGACTCCCAACCTCAGAGAAAGTAATTTAAGGACTGATCATTAAAGAATCATTCCCATGCATTATTTACAGCCTTCACTTTGTGCCTTTCTGGACTACAAACTATGCAATCAGTAGATTAACAGGTTTAGCTAATGAGGACAAACCCTAAGTGTAAGAATCTGTGTAGCAGACAGAGTGTCTCTGAGTGGCAGTTTAGCTCTGTGAGATGTATTTACATAGCAGCTCCAGTAACCGAAGCACTATATTTAGTGATGGATTTTCTGGCTCTTATTTCATTGGCCTGTCATCTCTCATCTAGACTGTCCATTCTCAAATTGCACATTGTTTAGATGAGTATGGCTGAATTTATTGCAGGCTGCATGCAGCCCAGCTTTATATTCACTGAAAACCAACTAGAAAAGTTGTTTAGCATTAGACTTCACTGAACTACTCATTCCAGAGCAGTGAATGTGGTGTGCACACACTGTTCCTTTCCTAATCTCTGTATCCTTTGAGAGTCTGTGAGCTTTGAGAAGTGATGTCTGCCAAAATGTATCCCAGCACCTGCTCCTTATGCTGGAGTTTTCATTGTTCCGGTATCATAAACACGAAATCTGATGAAAATCTAAGGAAGGAAAATAATCGAAGGTGAGCGAGGCATAATAGAAATCAAGAATGGGAGGAAAGATGGATGTAATGGCTTTCAGGGGAAGAAGAAGAAGAAGGGGCAATCCTTTCCATTTGTTTGAAGTCTTGTAATGAATGCAGACCCTTTAATGGATCAACAGTGACAGTTTTAATTCTGGACAACAGAAGTTGAACAAAGTACTATAGAGACAGGTGAAATGAATCCAAAATTAATCAAGTAACAGTGACTATTAAAAGAGTGGGAGAGAGAGAGAGAGTATGTAGGAATAGCTCAAGTGGAGTTGAAAGGGTACGATAGCTGTCTCCTAAAAGATGGTAAATGGAACCAATTTATAAGCCAGCTTTCATCCTCTGAACAAATCATACCGGTCTCAAAGCATCCTTTTCCTCATAAGCATGGAGAGCAGTGCTACATCTTCCCTCAGCTGAGGCATTTGTTTATGGCATACGGATATGCACAGACAGACCGGCCCATCCTTCATTTATGCAGCAGCATTTCTTTTGTCATACTTTATTAGTCTCAATTTATGCGTTTGTTTTGCCTCACTTTCTTCTTTTTTTATAATCTTTAATTAATGCCAATAAAATAAAACAACTGGTTTTCACAAAATGTCCTTAATGTTATTCTTAATCCCTGGCCTAGTGAATTAGCGTGAGGATGTGTTTTTGACAGGAAGACAGTGTAAAGGATGACATGATCTGAAGTCGATCAAGTTGAGGTTTACATTAGTTATCAAAAAGTTAACAATCTTCTTATTAAATTGACACATTTAGGAGCTTTTGTAGGATACGAACGTTTGTTCTGAAAATATTGGATTTTCCTAAATACCAAATTTCTTGTGTAAATGCTCCTATGAATGATTTATGGATAAATCTGTTTGTATCCAGCTTAATAAAAGAGGCTCAATGTCAGTAAAACATAGATTCAGGTCGAAGCAGAGAAGTAGAAATGGTGTAATATATAAACTCTCTTGTGGCATACATTGTTGGCATCAGTGGCCTCTTTCATCCTCTCATACTGGGTCAGTGTAATTTAGCCAGGCTGCTCGCTCGCTCGCTCGCTCGCTCTCTCTCTCTCTCTCTCTCTCTCTCTCTCTCTTTCTTTCTCACTCTCTCTCTGCACACAACCTCCTCTCACACTCAGTTATCAAAGCCACTGGCTGCTCACGGACAGTGCTAGGGTGAGCAAAAAAAAAACCATGCAGACTTCATGCATCAACACATATCAATACTCATTTACGAGTTCATTCTCTATAGGTCTTAAGACTCTAACCTACATCCTCCATCTGTCTTATGGTTTACTAAGAAAAACTGTGTACTTGCCCCTCATTCAGTATATCTGTTTGCAACTTTGTATCTGCACATGCTTATTATTGGTTTACACAATCCTGGAGCATTGCGTCTGAAATACATAAATATGCTCACACACATACACACGCACACACACACACACACAAAAATAGCTGTATATTTTTGCCTATTTCTTCTAACACCCACAAGACAGAACGTTGAATTCAGTCACATGGCCATATAATCACTACTTTTTCAAACCAGTTTATCTGTGAATGAAACATTCATACCTAAGATCCACAGCTAATATTGTGTTACCTTAAATGAGAAATGCAAAGCAGTCCACAGAACAGCACCCCATGTCTGATAAGAACACATGCATTTTTAACACACCCATTTTTGGATAAAGCTGTTTTTTTTTCAATTCTACTCACACAACTACCCGAGACATAAGTTTGTATCCCTGGCTGACGCAATGGGCTGAAGTTCCTCGAACTTTTGACAAAGCTTATACAATACAAAGTTTTTTCCACCAGAAATGTCTGTGTGAGCAGGATTACTCAACCTTCATCCTGAGCTGCTGTGACCTGCAGAGCGTACTGCTTCTCCTGCTGATTTAACTGATTTAACACTTCAGGAAGTGAGCAGGAAACTGTATTTGAAACTGTATGTAAGGGCCTAAGGGTATTCAGAGGATGTTTGATAAAATATCGGGTAAAACAGCTCCAAGCACTTTGCAATGTTCATAAATTACTTGGGCAGTATCAGAACATGTTTGATAGTTTGCTTCATTTGTAACTGTTTTAGCATGGCAGCAAGATCCTTAACACCAGAACTGAGTCTACAATTAGAGGTTTGCTGAGGACTGTTTTTTAAATGCCCACTTACACCCTTTCTCGAGGAAGCCTGACCAATAATATCTGCTCCGGCATTTACAGTCATGTGAAAAAATAATACACCCCATGGAAATTGCTTGTTTTTTTGTTTGTTTGTTAGTTTGTTTGTTTTTTTTGTTTTTTTTTACATATTTGGACAAGCAAACATTTGATCCTCTTTGAAATAGTGCCTTTTAACAGGTTATTAATAGGTGATACACTTCATCAAATGACACATGAAATTGACATTTTGTAATAAAAATGTAACTTAGCTTAACTTAAAAAAAAAAAAAACAGATCAGTCACTTGGAAAAAGTAAGTACACTCCTACAGTTATCACAGCTTCAAATCCATAACATTTTAATCAGGTGTTCAAGATCGGGTGCCAGTTATTAGAACCTGCTTAGGGAGTGCAAGTGGAACCGATCTTATTTATACCTCTCATATCTAGTGTCTGGTGTTCCCTTTTCTATTGAGGTGTGTGGTGTCATCCTGCCAAGATCTAAAGAGTTCTGTAAGGCCTTCAGAAAAAAAGGTTATGGATGCCTATGAGTCTGGCAATGCATCCTTCCACTGTAAAGAAAATAATGTACAAACATGGCAGATTTCAAATGAATGCCAATTCGTCCAGGACTGGCCGTTCCAGCAAATTCAGCCCAAGAGCAGACCTCCTGATGCAAAAAGTAGTCTCCAAGAACCCCAAAATTTAATCATAGGATCTGCTAGTGAGTATTGCAACTGTTGGTGTCAAAGTGCATGCTTCTCCAATCAGGAAGAGATTGCACAATTTTGACCAGCATGGGAGGAGTGCTAGGAAAAAGCCTTTGCAAGACTACAGTTTTCCAATGAGCATATAGGCAAAGACCAGGCCTTTTGGAATAATGTGCTATGGACAGACCAATCACAGATAGAGTTGTTTGGCCACAGTGACAGTAGACTTGTTTGGCGCATACCAAAGACAACTTTTCAGGAGACGCACAGTGAACCACGGTGGTGGAAATGTTATGGTTTGTTTCACTGCCTCAGGGACTGGATAGCTTGACTTCATTGATTCAGCTATGAATTCTGCATCATATCAAAGAGTGATTGAAGATAATGTGAGGGAGTGTACCATCTGTCCAAAAGGTGAAGTTGAACTGAAAATCTACCAAGGAATGGCTCAAAAAGAAGAAATGGAGGGTTATGAAATGGATTAGTCAAAGCCCGGATTTGAATCACATTGAAATGTTGTTGGGGATTTGAAACTGGCAGTACATGCAAAAAAACCCTCAAACATCTTGCAACTTAAAGAATATTGCATGGAAGAGTGGTCAAAAATTCCAGCAAGGCTCGTGGACAATTATGCAAAACATCTGTAAGACACTATTTCTGCTAAAGGGGCAATACTAGCTTCTGGGGCCAAGGGTGCACTTACTTTTTCCACAGACGAATATTACATCTATTGATATTTCTGTTGAATAAATGATTGAAAAAGCTATTTTTCCTTGTGGTTTTGTTCAAGCATATAAATGTCACTAATTGGCACTGTTTCAAAAATGATCAAATGATTGCTTGTCCAAATATGTCAAAAAAGCCAACAGTTTCCATGAGGTGTACTTATTTTTTTCACATCACTGTATTTCTGTTTGTACCCAACCATGATATATTCTTGAACTTAGTTGGTTATTTTGCAAAATATCATTATTTTAAACTGCATTGACCTTGACTAGAACAAAGAAGATATTAAAGTTTAAGCTTATTTCATTGCTTAATTAATGAATTAAGCCCATTTTACACAGTGTCAACACTATAACCAATAAACTCCCATATTAAGGTAGCCTTTTAGACCTGAATTGTGCAGAGTTGAAGCTGTGTGGTTGAAGCAAAAACAAAGTTCAGTATTTTTCTTGAATTCCTCTACTGTGTGCCACAGTCTGCAGGGCACAGGCATCATTTCTAGCTAGAAACACTACAAAATGCAATATTTGTGCTATACTGTGCAGAGTAGGCTTATAAACTAAACTGTACATGGGCTACGTTTCAGCCTTCAGATCTATTACAACAGCATGCACTCTGGAGACGAAAGCATGAAAGTTTTAACTACTACAGAATGTTGGCATGAACATCTCATTGGATTAAAGAATTTTAAGTGATCATATGCAGTGCTGATGCGTGTTTGTTATAACATAGCAAATTAAAGATGTTATATTTACAAAGCCAGTGTGAGAGAATGCAGAAATGAATGCTTCA
This sequence comes from Ictalurus punctatus, assembly GCF_001660625.3. Lineage (NCBI taxonomy): Eukaryota > Metazoa > Chordata > Actinopteri > Siluriformes > Ictaluridae > Ictalurus > Ictalurus punctatus. The sequence continues at coordinate 18,875,748 of NC_030418.2, forward strand.
TAACCTGAGTATGTGACCCACATGATCAGTGTCTGGTGTTACATTTATACTAAGTATTTTTTTTGTATTTTGATGTTGGGTCCAATTGGTTGCACACCTCTATGTAAAACAACAGTAAAACAACTGGCAAATATTGTGGAAGAATGATACGTTTATGTTAGCCTTCATTCATTCATTGTTGTAGTCCCAAACAAAAACAGACATGAATATGGTGAAATTATTGTGTAGGAATTATTTCATCATGTGGTGATGGAGTGCATGATTCCTGAATGTTGAGTGCATTTTATATCCTGTATCCTACTGAAGCCTACCGACTGCATTCACCTTCCCACTGAAGTCAGCAAGGAGCTTGTTGTCCTGATAAACACCATAACAGCATTTTCACCACACGTTTCAGCAAATTATTGTAACAATGATTGTCTCTTCATGCTCTGAGGCACTCAGTGATATTACCTCTTATTCTCACATAAGCAAGTCCACACAAATATCAGATTTTAAATAGCAAGTATATGGATGGTTACTAAATGAAATAATAAAAAGCTCCAGCAATATATCAGCTTCAAAACAGACCTGAATAGCTGCCTTAAGTGCTGATGTTCTCAGCTAACAGGATCCTTTTCCTTTACTTCCTACCCTTGTGCTGGCTGTAGGGCTTCAGACCCCCACTGTGCATTTGCTCAAGATTATTATGTTCACCAAAGGGGCAGATTTCAGCTGTGTATGATATGGCAATTCTTTGATAGCCACATTTTTCAATTATATTAGCAGCAGTCAGAAAGTGCATCTGCTCACAGTGAACTATGGAAATTGCAGCTCTCTGCAGAAAAGGCCACGAGAGGCAGACATAAAAAAAAATACAGCTCATTCTGTGGACCGAGGAATACTCTCGGGCTCTTAAATGAAAATTTACATAGATATGAATTAATGACTGTCACGCATAGTGATATGATTTAATACCCTTTACTCACACTGTTAATGTGTCATTATGTCCAAGCACTGTTTTATAAAAAACTATTAGCCTAGAGGATACCTCGTTCCTAAACAAAGTACAGTAATATTACATATACTGTATATAGATAGTCTACCCAGTGAAAAATAGTGCAGCTGAAGAATTTATAATCAGGATAATGCCTCTGAGTAGCTTATTCCAGTAAGTAGTTTTGAAGTGTGCAATCCTGAGCTCCTCTGGCCCACCCTGACAGTTTGAAACTTGAGAAACTTGTAATTATTTTAAAAGTGAAGCACACACATGCATATTTAAAACTACAGGTGCCATCCAGCTCTTTTGGCATGCTCGGATGTTCGGATCCCTATGAAATAATAAAAGTGTTTGGGTGGCGGAGAGTAACCTTAGTGCAAGTGTTAATGTCCTCAGACTAGCCATCTGGCCAGCAGGACAAAATCCTCATTGTCTTTAGAGCATTGCTGCTTCTCAGCTCTGTGAGTGTGAGAAATGCCATTTGTTCCCTGTGAAACCAGAGATAGTGGGCTAAGTAGCAAGTCCTAGTTTGTCAGTGTGAACTACTTCATTTAGTCATCACACTTATATATGTTTTTTGGAGAAAAATAGATTGTTCTTTCTGTTTGCTTTTTTCCATTCATGTTGATTTTGACCTGGTTGGTCATACTACAGTCAGTCAGAAAGCGAAATCAAAGTGAATGATGGTAAATAAAACTGAGGGCAAACAAATAACAGAAGCTAAGAACATTTTTATGTATAATGTCTAAACAATATAATTGGTTGTTGATTCCTCTGCAGGGGGCACAGTGGCTTAGTAGTTAGCATATTTGCCTTGCACCTCCAGGGTGGGGGGCTCGATTTTGCCCCTGCCCTATGTGCGTGGAGTTTGCATGTTCTCCCCGTGCTTCAGGAGTTTCCTTCGGGTACTCCGGTTTCCTCCATGAGTCGAAAAACACGCATTATAGGCTGATTGGCATTAACAAAATTTCCATAGTGTGTGTGAATGGATGCGTGAGTGTGTGTGTGATTGTGCCTTACAATGGGTTGGCACCCCATCCAGGGTGTCCCCTGCCTTGTGCTCCCCACGATAGGCTCCAGGCTCCCCGCGACCCTGTGTAGGACAAGCGGTATTGGATGGATTACTCAGCAATATTGATGGCTAAAGGTAGTTATTTCCAAATTTTAATAAAGCATTTAAATAAATCACACATGTACTGTGAGCAGCTTGCATATTCCCATTAAGTGTTCTGCAGGGGATTTGACAAATCGCGACATTCACAATTTTATTAAGCAAAATTAGTACCTCAGGCAATCTATTTTTTTAACAAACTCCCATTTATCCCCATTGTAGTGATACATTGTATTTCACTGATGCTCGCATTACAAATAAAAACGTTATACTTTATAAAGCTTTTGCAAAAAGATGTGGTGGAAGCAGTTTAATAACACAGAAACACTCAAAATACAGGACCTACATCAATTTTTATCAGCCATCACTTCTCATGTATCACTGCAGAAGTTGATGGTTGCATGTCTCTACATTACAGCGCTACAATGTATAAATATAATGAATAGTGACTGAATATTTAGTGGAGGCCTTGCAAATCATTAGTCAAGGTCTATTCATTCTCGCTGAGCAGAGACATTGATATGTTTCTAGATTTTTCTATTGCAACAAAGTTAAGAACCAAAAAGGAAGAATTAATTTACAAATTATTAAACTGAATTCAACTCTGAAGAAATTAATTAAATGTTGATTTTAGTGTCTTCAGATCACTAATTCTGCTAAGTTATCAAATGAATACTGTTTATACTGTTTGCTATTATAAGCTATAATCAGATCCCACGTTATTATAAGTCTTGAAATAAGTGTTATGATTAAAACAGTTTGATGTCAGCTCCTTACACATGTAATGGAAGACTTATTAGCTTCATTAAAATCTAGAGATGCACCGATGTTTCGGCCAATAATTGGTATCGGCCGATAAAGGCAAATTTTCACACTATCGGCCAATAGCCTATAGTTTAAAAACATCCGATGATCAGGGCTGATTATATCCTTTCAATCAAAAGAGGGTGGGAAAACATATCAGTTTCGTGCTGTGTCTAAAGATGATGTCTCTTGTGTGGAATGACGACAAAACTGCAGTTTGTAATCTCTGCACTGCTAAAATTTTACACTGGACGCTGCAGCAGTGAAGCGGGAGTTCGACATCGAGTCTAATTTCTTTTTGCTGCGCTGCTCGCGCTGAATTAAAGCACCAGTACACTGTTTAAAGATTTAAATATGACTTGACAAAAAAGTTTATATTGCACAGAAAAATATATTTATAGAGTAGTATGTTTCATATCCAGTTAATGTTAATATATAAAAAAGTTTATATTATATATTACCAGTTTGATGTCACTGATGAAGTAGAAATGTTTTTGTTTTTGGTGAGTGAATGTGAACCTAACAGGAGTTTATATATTTATATATATATATATATATATATATATATATATATATATATATATATATATATATATATATATAATTCAGTCAATTAATTCTGTTAATATGAATTAATAATGTTCAATAAGTTAAGAAATCTTACTTTAATCTTCAGAATTGAGTTAATGTGTTAATGTTAATGTGAGTAATGTGTTTTCTGTTTATGAGACCAGTTACTGTGAAACAACTTGTCGAAATGGAGAGAATAAAGTTTTTATTTGCATTTATTTCAGAATTATGGAATTAATTATTATCAATTTAAAAGAAGGCATAAAAGGCAGAACTGTCGGTACCGGCCGATATCACTCTGAATAATCGGTTATGGGTATCAGCTAAGAAATTTAGTATCTGTGTATCTCTATTAAAATCTAATAATTCCTACATTGAATTTTCAGTAGTTTGCTAAATTCTGCTATATTCATGTGCGGAAAAATAGGACTAATTTTCATAATGTGCGTCTTTTCCTTTCTTTTTATATCATCTAACAGAGCAAGAAGCACGCCAACAAAGTGCGTCTGTTCTACATGCTCCACCCAGAAGACGGTGGTCCTCCTTCTAAAAGACTGAGACCAGACAACCCGGTATGTTCCAGCACACAGGATGTGAAAGAATGAGATTGTGTTCTACTCTCACACCCTGCAGCACTGAGTGTTCGTTAACCTTTTCTGTGGAGAGCCACAGGAGCTATTGGATGTCTTCACTGACCTGGATCTGATCATGCAGTTCCTTGCTGCTTCTGCTGTCCACATGTTATCTTAGAATGTCTAGTGTTGTCAGTGTTGTTTGTGTGTTAGTGTGTTTTATAGGTAACCCAAGTACATTATCAGCATCTCAAACCATAGAAATGATTGGAGAAACACAAGAATGACTAATGCCAATTGAGAGAAGTTATACAAAGATTTTCCACTGATTCTCTTTGATCCCAGGATTTAAACCTGTACAGTGCATAACAGCTTGAATCTAGGTTTGCCAAATAACTGCATTTATTATACAGCTTCAGCCCATAGCTTTTAAGAACTTTGTTAAAAAGTAGGCTACAGACTGGGTTAATAAAGGAAAAATCCATCCTGCATGTCTTGCATTTTCATCTTTATAATTAACATGGCTTCCAGGATTTATTTTGTAATGGAGTTTTACCTTATTTCATTGACGTGTTGGTCTGTTTTTATGTCACAGTTTCCTACATTACCCAAAATGCCATTTGACTGCCTGCTGATAGTGGTGCCATCGGGAATTAGCTTTTGCTTGCCTAATGTGACATCCTTTAATACATGCTAATCTCTCACCTCTTCATCTGTGCACTCTGCTCAAAGAGATCAGGTTCCAAAGCATCAACTTTTACTCTAATACTACCATCAACACCATCATACTTGTCATCTCGTACATCTAGCTAGCTTGCTCTGCCGTGACTCAGAACAACTGCTTCAAATAGCTGTACTGCATCCAATGTCTCCACTACTTATTAATATTCTTATTAATATTGAATACTACTGGAAATAGTGAGGGACATAGGAAGCTCTTGCTCTTTTGATTTCAGCACAAACAGCAAAACCTGATTATTTTCCCTGATGTTTGAAATCATTGTATTTTTTCTTCTATTAAAACGCCCTGTAACTGCACTAGCACTGTCCCACTACGATGGCACTGCGGCAGAGAATTACTAATTTCTCACAAGAATAACAAAAATACAATATCACTAGAATCACTGAACACATCTTAAAATATAAACATATTTTAAAGTGCTTCAGGGTGTAGGTTTCCTTTAAAGGAGTGCCGAACAGTTTACTATGCTGTTCCATCCTCTGAGCCTCACTAAGGTTCATTGCAGTGTAAGGTAAAAAAAAAACATGAGATTCACTCACACTGTGACATTGTATACCATATAAACATTACTCATAGACCTACAATTGTGTACGCATTCTGTGTATGTTTGTTGAGTGTATAGTCAGCTTGTGTATACAGTCAAGCCGCTGCTCTCAACAGTGGATTGCATGTCAACCCTCAGGTAAATTGCAGGGAAAATCTGTAGATGGCTTTTTTCTAAATTATACCTGCCAAAAGCTGTCACAGCAAACAGGGAGTTTTGTTTGGGCAATAGCATGCACTTGCTGTAACACTGAAATAAATAGGACAGTAGCAGTGCTCAATTTGTAAATCTGCAGGTCCCGGAACACTTAGACGTTAGCGGTCCGGCAGGTCGAGAGGCACGTGAATGGCCCCGGTGCCTGAACTTACAGTCATGTAAAAGTGCTTCCAGTATCTCATGTAGCCAATGATATTCAATGCTGATAGGTAGGCCTATGTAATTGATCACACTACTACAGCAACATAATAGCATAACAAACATAATAGCAGTGAGTATTCTCAGTACAAAGGGAAACATTTATGGATTGCACATTCTATCAGCTTATGTACTGTCACCTCAGTTTACTACAAAACACGTTTGTCCAAAGTACTTCAAAAACAACGCTACATTTTATACAGTGAGTGTATTCACAATAAACATTAACTGCACAACATAATCAAGAACAAATCGTTTTACATAAAACAAAATATTCCACAAAGCTGTCATGTCAGTGTCCTCCTTCTCTTCCCTGTGTCCCTTGCATATCCATGAGTGCACACATGGCTCGGGATTGAACTTTGAAAGCGGTGGACCCACGATGTTCAAAAACATCAGCGATGAGATGGTGTGGATGAGAAGGGATGCATGCTGCGAGCTATAAATGAGATTCATTTAGGCGAAGCCCTGCTTGCGTTCCATTCAAGATCAGTGTGGTATTCACAATCGCCAACAACTGCCTCAGTCCTTCTGGAACTTTTTGTGTATTTGAGACTCTGTACTCCCTAAAATCCCACATGACTGTATGTGGGCTGTTAACTCTATTTAATTCAGGCAGTCAATCTCACTTTCAAAGCCATGTGCAGGTTGACAATGTTTAGCCTCATAAGCGCTTCTAAAAACCTCCCACAATCAGGCTAGAATTATCACTGCTAGTCATGGGAACAGTCAGCAAACTGCTTCCTCAGTGACCTGCTGCCGTTCGCTCTCTTGGAGCCTTTTTAGTATTTTGTTTGGGTTTGTTTGTGTTCTTAAAAAATGATGGTAACGGTAACTGCTTTCTTTTCACCATGACACACTCTACAACGCATGCTGTAGGCTTCGCTTCGTGAAAACAAATTCAGGTGAACTTTGAACTTGAAATGATTATGTTAAAAGAGGCTATTGATTGACTATTAGCAATATTTAAGCATTTCTATTGCTGTATTATTTTTTGTTGTTGTTCTGTTTTACTTTTGGTGAATTAAAAACAAAAACTATTTGTTTTGATAATATTGCTGAGGGAGACTTTACATCCAGCTGCAGAGGTGCCAGATCCACATAAAAAGGTTCTGGAACGCAGGTGTGCTATATCTTAGATGTGCCGGATCCTGTTCCGTCAGGATCCGGCTCAAATTAAGCTCTGGACAGTAGGGGTGACATATTCTAAAGTGGAACTAATTTGTTTCTCTTTTTTGCTTCTCAAAGCAAATGCTAATGTTCTCCTCAGCTCTGCTCAGAAGGAGAGAGATGGCTAGTGGAGCAGTCATCGGGCTGCCAGGATCAAAGTGTTCTCTGAATTAAGTAGAGATTAATACCTGCTGTTTGCAATGTGGGGAGAGAAATTGGAAAAGCTAAAAGCACCTGAATAAGAAAATAGCATGTCTGTCTAGGAAAAATAATTTTACATGAAAGTCCCAGGACTGCTTCTCTCACCTTCCTCAGGCTACAGCAAGAGCCTGAGAATTAATGTACATTGGATTAAAAATAAATAAATAAACAAAAATTTCTATAAGCACTAATGCATGTGTGAAAAAACAGTGACCCCTGTACTTCTCACGATTCAGTAAGTAATTACACCTATTATATAGTAATATGCAACTAATTACTAAACGTGACAAATGTTTTTGCAATGATAAAATGTGCAGTAATGGTCTCCTGGAAGGAGGGACTAGATATAAAATGTGTTTTAATTCCTATATGGCTCAGCAAATATAGAATGATATTAGTTACAGTATGTAATGCTACACTCTGGTCAACTGAATCGATTCGATTCATGATACTGGCTTCATGATTCCAGTCTCAGTATATTTTCAACAAAATGAATGAAGAAAAATTATGACTGAAAAGACTCCTTTTTAATTCCTTAATTGTATAATGATAATATGATATAATATATCTGTATAATAAATTATATATTTCTTTTTCCTGTATAAAACTAAATAAATAAAAATGAACAGAGGTTTAATATTGTAAACAAAATGTACTACAGGTTTACCATATCTTTAAAAATATATAAATTAGGGCTGCAACTAACGATTATTTTCATAATCGATTAGTTGGCTGATTATTTATTTGTTTGTTTTTTCTCGTTTAATCGCTTAATCGGATGGGGTGGGGCAAGCTTTCAGTAGCTTTTTTTGTTTGTTTGTTTATTTCAAATTAAATCCACAAACTGAGTGTTACAAATATAAACTTCAGACCAAAACTTTACACAACTGTTTGTCTAATTGTATAAGACTAAAAAGAACCCAATACATACAGACACACATCAGAATATATATTATTAATTTACACACACAGTATATATATAAAATATATAATATAATAGTATATATGCATTACTTTTTATGGATGCACGAAAAGCACTGAATTAAACTGAATTAAACTACAGTCCTAAATTACTAATAAAAAACTCTTTCACTACACCTTGTGGTTCCTGTTACTCGCTGCCTTTAGTCATATTTTACTTTTGATCATAATGTTTTACTTAGACATTACAGATATTACTCGCACTACACTCTGTATCACAGCTTCTACACTGCTTCTACAACGCGGCCTCGTTACTAATAGATCACTTCCCTTATAATAAAGAACATAAGTTACACTGATACAGCATATAATGTCAATAAACTTAAATTAAACTAAACCTTTTAAGCAACTTGTAGCTGGTGCTACACAAACTCCGCTTTATAAAGTTTATAAATCTTCTCCGCGGTGTTTAATATAAAATGCTTCACTGCCTTAAAGGACTTGGAGGTCTTACATTTTCTTCCTCAGTCACTTGACGATTTCACCTCTGTCTCATGGTCATTGAGAGAAAAGAAAGTCATGTACGGTGATTCTGGGTATTAGGCTAAAGCTAGCGCCGTCTTATTACGTGCGTGTGACGTCATGTAGGTAGCGGCATATACTTCCGGTTAGTAAAAAAAAATGTTAGTGTTCCATTTGAGATGATATTACCTTTCTAAAATCCACACACTAGACGGTAGTGCAGAGTGCATAGTGTAATTGTACAGTACTTAATTTGGGACACAACATTAGTATTTACTCTCCGAAGCGTGCTATCAGTACAGAAGTAACGTAATGAGTAAACATGCCCCGTGCTGCGCGCAGACCAACTAATCGATAATGAGATTCGTTGACAACGATTTTCATAATCGATTATTATCAATTAGTTGTTGCAGCTCTAATATAAATAAATTTATAAATTCTCCTCAAAACCTGATTGAATACCCAAAGTCTCTGACCCAGGATAAATGATTGATTGACACATAATGAGCTCTGTAGCAACACCTGAGGTCACATTTGAACCAGAACTAGTGCTCCAAAGTTGGCTAAAATGCCCGTCTTCCATGACCTCAGGCACTGTAGATTGCAGCAGTGTGAGGCTGGTGTCATTTAAAAGCCACTGAAGAGCTATTTTTAACTGTAATAACATGGTTGTGTAATCATATAATCTATAACGTCTGTCGTTGTGATCTGGAGCGCAGTGTGCGCTCTAAATTGTTTAATATTTTCATCTCTATGAGTTGCATAGATTGGTACTTTTAGTGTTCAAGAACACAGGAATAGTGTTCACAGTGCACATTCACAGTTAGTCTTCGTTATGGTACTGTATACAGTTTTGGGTGTTTTTATTTTAAATTTTTACGAACGCTTTAAGTGCAGTTAAATATTTGTCATGCTGTACATGCAAATATACGACTGCTTGAAGCCGTGGGCTGCATCCCAAACCGCGTACTTAGCTACTATATAGTAGCCGAGATATATGTATTTCGCCTACTATAGGCCTATAATAGGTAAGTACGCGGTTTCGGATGCAGCCATGCTCTCTTGTTTGCCATAAAACGGTTGAGCACTGCCGTGTGTGATCGTGTCCTGTCGCAAAATGCGGTGAAAACTCTCACACGACGTTGAGGACGTTAATCATAATGTGATTAAGCTGTTTACATGTCTGTAGTACACGTCGATAATGTGACTAAAACAGGACTACTCCACATGTCTTAATACGATTTGTGTTTACTTCGAGTATGACTTTAATCGGATTAAGGTAATTAAAAATTGCTGTTTACATGGTCATTTCTTAATCAGAGTATTGTCTTAATCGGTTAATATCGGATTATTGTTGTCCATATAAACGTACCGACTGTTGAATCCTTGAATCTGATTGGTGTTGAGCAATTTGAATAACAGCACAGCTTTGACAGTAGTGCCAGCTCACAGGTTTATATGAATGCTATACTTGCTCTAATATGTTTTTGTTTCTGTAGTAACAGTTCATCCACAGATTGTGAACAGTCCATGTAATCTAAGGCTAATAACAAACAGATAAAAGGTGCAGTTATTTAACAAAGAAAAGTGTATAATTATTAATATGGTGAAGCCTTGTGTAAGGAAGCTTTGATATCGTGAAACTGTTTGTAAGGAGACATTTATTTAACATTATGGCCTCTCAGGTGTCAGCACTTTTTAACAGTCACTAAATCTTCCATCACAGTAAAGTCTTCAGGACAGAGGACTTTGAGGTTTCTGTTTCCTTTGTCCTATGGCAGTAACATGATAATCTACATTTATTTTTTTATTTTTTGTGGGGGGGGTTGAATGTAAAAACTATAGTCGTTGGCAAACTGCTGTGATATAAAGGGAATAATACCCCCATGTTATAACCAATAATAATATTGAATATATATTGTAAATATTCAATGATATGGTAATATAATCAATTAAAAATAAGATTGTGTCAGGTCGCAACACGTATCACTGACATTAATTATTTTCCACTTCACGCCTACTTGTGTTTTATTTCTTTCAAATCAAATTTCCAGGAATGCAGAGAGAAAGCAACAAAATTCTGCCATGTGTTACTGTCTATACTTTCTGACTGCACAGGAAGTTTCTGGGTCTAATTAAAGTCCTCAAGGCTGATGTTGAAAGGGTTCATTTACTGGCTTATGAAAAATTCAGCTGATAGGCAGTCTGTGGAGGAATGTCCTCAGGTGCAGTCAGTTTGAGCATGAGCCTGTGTGCTTATAAAGAGCTCATTAGAGCACTTGTTATGAATAATTCTGCTAGGGACCATGGAGTACTCATTCAGGCCGGCCTGATTTCCTATTACCCAACTTTCTGTCCTGGAAGAGACATAGGGAGCAACACCAGTTCTACAGCTAATCAAACTCTATAGCAAAAAAACAGAACTTGAAACAGCTGTCATTAACATGACGCACAGGGGCTTCCTTTAAATATGAACCTTCATTGCTGGGTGGCACTGTGTGAGGTTTCTTTTTTATTATTGTGAGATCACAAGTTTGAGGTCATGACAATGCTACTGCCTTCCAAACCCAGGGGTCCAAGAGAGCATTGTTGACCCTGTATTCTGGGTGGATACGATCACCTTGTTTCTCTCTCTGTCTGTCAATTAGGGTGACACTACCCATTCTGTCTGTTCACATAAATATAATAGTTCAGTTGCTGCTCTACTCCAAGTGCATTCAGCTGTATTCTGTTGTTACAAGAGCAGCAGTTAAACACAACATGTCTGCCTTTATGGGTCTCAGAGGAAGCATGCATTAGTCTAACGTGACTTGGATGTATACCACAGTTTTGTAAAATTCTCAGCTCTGATCATAAGATGATGATTCATTTTCTAGAAACTCAGGGAAAGACTTCACAGCAGCGTACTTTGTGAGAGAGAGAGAGACACAGAGAGAAAAACAAGTAGAACTCGATACCAACAACAGCAACAGGGATGCTCAACCACCAAATCTAGTCCTTCTTGTTACTAATTTGTATGCCTGTAATACCCTTAATATATACTTTAATAGGAAGGAAGCTATTGACCCTGTTTGGATCAAGTCTAAAATCTAATTAGTTCATCTGCTGGTTGCAGTGATAAATCCATATAAATCTTACAAACATTCAACCATTCATTCTTGAGGTATTGTACTAACAAGAATCTCAGACAGATGGATGTATGGACAGACAGAAGCACGACAAGCTGAAAATATAATAGTGGTAGACGCAAACAAGAGAGAAAAGCTGGTGTGTAGCAGTTATAATGTAAGTGTTAACAGAAACGTGATTCCTGGATGTTCCACGACATTAAATGTTGCAATAATTGGGTAGAACTTACATTATTAATAATAAAAATTATTGTAATACTATTAATTATTTAATAATGTACAGTCTCCTCCAAAAGTACTGGAATGGAAAGGCACTGAAGACATTTGAGTTTGATATCAAAAGATGAATATGAGACAATTTAGCCTTCATTTCCTGGTCTTTATATCTAGACCTAGACCACCCAAATTTTATGTGAGCAAAAGTATAGGAACAGATAGACTTAAAGTAAATTAAACTAAATAACACTTAATATGTGGTTGCATATATACCTTGCTTGCTGGTTAACATCCAGGCTGGTAACGCAGCTTGTTTCAGTTGTTTGTTTTGGGAGGTATCTCCCTTCAGTCTCCTCTTCAGGAGGTGAAATGCATGCTCAATTAGGTTGAGGTCTAGTAATTGACTTGGCCAGTCTAAAATCTTCCACTTTTTCCCCCTTTTTTTGTGTTGGCACTGTGTTTTGGGTCATTGTGTTGCTGCATGATGAAGTTTCTTCCAAATAGATTTGATGTATTTCTCTAAGTTGGCAGACAGAATGTTTCTATAGACTTCTGAATTCATCATGAGTTACATCATCAATAAAGATTAGTGAGCCTGCTCCAGAAGCAGCCATGCAAGCCCAAGCCATGACACTCCCTCCACTGCACATGATTGAATGTATGTTTTTCTATCTCCACACTTTGGCCTTTCCATCACTTTGGTAGATGTTAATCTTGGTTCCAGAACATGTGTGGCTCATCTCTGTTTTTCTTTGTGAATTCCAATCTGACTTTCTGATTCTTAGTGCTCATGACTGGTTTGCATATTGTGCTATAGCCTCTATATTTATGCTATCTTCTGCTAAGTCTTCTTTGAACAATGGATTGTGATACCTTCACCCCTGCCCTGTGGAGGTTGTTGGTGATGTCACTGACTATTATTTTCAGGTTTTTCTTTACAGTTCTCAAATTTGTTTCTGTCATCGACTTCTGTTGTTTTTCTTGGCCGACCTGTTTGATGTCTGGTTGCTGGTACACCAGTGGTTTCTTTCTTTTATAGGACATTCTAAATTGTTGTATTGGTTATGCCCAATACTTATGCAATGGCTCTGATCAATTTTCCCTCTTTTCCCAGCTCCAAAATTGCATGCTTTTCTTTCATAGACAGCTCTCTAATCTTCATGATGGTTTGTCCTTTTAACAACAAATGCAGTCTTCACAGGCGAAACCCAAGACACAAACCAAGACTAGATATTCATAACTATTCACTGTTTAAACAATCAACCTAACAGGGCACACCTGGGCAACAAGAAACAGCAGTCAGTCACATGTTCACACATCATGTGAACATGTTCATGTTGATGTTGTTTAACACATCTGGATGTAAATATCAGGAAATGAAACCTGAAATTCTGAACTGTGATCTCATAATTGTCCTTTGATCTCAACCCAAAATGTCTTCAGTTTTTACCCCCCCCCCAATAAAAAAAAAATGACCCTTCCCATACTTCCAGTTGGCAAACTGCTGTGGTATAAGTAAAATAAAATCTTTCTGATGTGCTGTTATAAGAAAATGAACGACTCTGTGGTTATAATGCTTTGCATCTGGCTACATCACAATACACTTTTGTTGACTGTATCAAGTTTTATTCCTAATCTAAACGTGTTATGGCTTCAGGGTCAGGCTGTATGGAATCAGCTATGAGTTTAGAATGTGTGATCTCAGCACCGACTCGCATCCTATCTATGTTTTACCCCCACAACCAGCCTCTACTTTATAGAACAAATGCCACTATGACCAGTTAAAGTGAGCCCTGCACTATGAATATCCATTTTATGGACTGGTTTGTATCTGTTTACCTCATTAAAGCCATCAGTTTTTACAGAATCCATGCTTGCAACTGAAAGAGCTACTAGTTTCAGCGCTGAAGAATAATAGAGAATGTCCTAGAGAATAATAGAGAATGTCCTCAAACAAGTCACACAAAAGTATTCAGACTCAGGAACAAACTCAAAGATTGAAGGTAGGCCAGAAAGGTTCTTAAAGATCCTTGAGATTTTTGTTGTTGTTGTTTTTTTTTTTTATATATATGGATTTGGCAGCTTTTCTTATTGTTGTAACATGTTTGAATGATTTGTGTCTTTGCTTGAAGTGCTCATATGAGCAAGCTGGGAGGAGTGAAGGAATTTTTTTCTTCTGTTCTGTTGATTTTTCCCCATCTATATTTTGTGCACATCCTCAACCAGAGAGAATTAGTTTGCACTGTAGTCTGCAGCTTTTTTTGCAGCATGTATTTTTAGCTATTCACACCCCTCCAAACACTGGAGCAGCGGAATGTAGGAAATGGGAGAGAGGGATAAACAAGCACTTAATTAAAAGCTCTTTGTTAAAAGCAGGGCATGGCCAGGTGCTGTCACAGCCTTCAAACCTTTTTTATTGTTCACAAAATAGGTCACATGTAAATGAGAACAGCCAGATGTGTGTGTGTGTGATGGGGAGAGTAGAGAAAGAGAAACATTTGTAGATGAAGCAAGAATGCGCCGAGTGAGACCAAAGGAAAACGCCGTCAAAAACCTCCTACTCTCAGCAAGCATCATCAATAACGACTTGTCACTTGTTCAGATGTTTTGGTCTTGTGAAAATATTTTAAATTCAACCGATCATGAATTCATCTTTATGTAAAAATGCAAAAATGTTTGACAAGCACTGAGTGCTGAGACATGGCCGCTTCATTTCCTCTTGATTGCCAGCATCTACACTGCTCATGAGTTGATTTCTAAGACTTTGGCCCAACCAAGCCCAATAATACATCATATAAATTCCTCATTATTAACATAATTGCCCATAGCTGTCCAAAGCTGTTGTATTTTACTTCAAATTACAGTAGAATAATGTTTTTCTGATTTCCTGATTACAGTGATTAATCCATTGACCCAGCACCTGCAGGCAGACTAAAAGCCACTGGAATCAAGACTCAAGGTCTATTGAAATAAATTAGAAATAATAGAACATTCTGCTCCAATGTGAGCATATAAAATGAGATTTTTCATGAATTCATATTGTTTTATTTCTACTCTTGCTGTTTGGAGGGGTCACACAATTTAAACTGAAGCACATCACATATATGACACAAACACCATTCTGTCCATCTCTCACACACACACACATTGCAGTACTAACCACAGCATGAGTTGTAACAGAGGGGAACACAGACGGCCCATTATTCTTGAGCTGAGCACTGAGTCCAAGCAGGCCAGACACTTGCTGTGTCTTTAGGGAGATCGTAGGCGTTAAAGGCTTTTCGTGTAGCCCTTCTCTTGTCTGTGAATCTCCCCTATGAACAACAAACAGGACACTAACCTACTATCCAGCTCCCCAGAATCAGGTCATGTGCTCAGAGATAAAAAACAAAACAAAAATAAGGCCATCAAGAGAGTGGAATTGGCATGGTGCTTGCCAATTAGTTTCATTTCAGTGTCATTTCAAAAATTACATAATATGCCTAATAAATAACGAGTTTGTAATGAGATACAGACTCTCGAAATGTCACACCATCAAAACAGAGAAGAGCATTTATACACTCAGTGCAGATGACAGTGGACGGTTTCAAAATGTTTAAATGATTTAATAAAAAGACACTGACAGAATGAAATGTATCCAACAGAACAGAACACTGTTATGTCCCCCTTGATATAAGAGTGAACAGTGATTGTTGAGTGAAGAGATGATGAAGAGGCTTGTGTGTGATGAGATAGAGATTGATGTGGATCAAAGGGAAGACTCATTTCCCATTGTGAACTTATAATAACTTAAAATTTGTCAGAGTTTCCATAAGTAGATTAGTTGAAGTAGAAGTTTTCAGAATAGAAAAGGTCACTATTTAACTACGTGAAGAGTTTGTCGAGGCTGCTACAAATATATACAGTATGGTTTGTATAACAATCTTTGTATTTGTAGTTATACATGACATACTAACTTTAAGTGAAAACAAGAAACTCATTTTATGGGAGCACAGTATTTTAGACTGTTTTTCGTTTAGCAGGTGAATAGGGCTGTCATGATGACATATGGATATAGAGATAAATGACATTACACTATGTCCTTTCCTAGCATATTACGAGTATAATTCAGTACGTCTTCATTGCTCACTGACTTTACTCTTACTCTTAATAACAAGCAGTTCACGTTAAAATGCAGCTTTATTTGTGTTATGTAAATACAGCAATACAGTATGTATTAGGTAGTGTGAAACTGTCCTAAGGTGTTGTGATACAATATTTTGCCATATCGCTCTCTGTGAGTTGAAAACACAGTCATCACACTTGAGTGTGTGATCAAAAATGAGTGCCAGAGTGCTGTGTTCAGGATAGCTTGATTGGCACACACACAAAATGAAATGTTGGACACAGTCTGTAAAAACACTGTTGTTGTTGGTGTCGTGTTCTTAAATATATATTTTTTTATTTGTATTTAATTATTTAGTTATTATTTAGCACTATCATCATATTTTCTATGCCCAGTGATTTCTGTAATTTCTATGTCCACTTCACTTGCATTTTCCTTCACCCTAATTTTTGAACAATGGATGAAAGCCTACAGCAACCCTGACTTTTTCTTTCTCTCTCTTTTCTTTTCTGGTCTGTTTAATAATGTGCATTGAGAAAACCAAATCATACCCCATAGAAAACATAACCATAATCCTTTTGATTCAGACTATGCAAAATGACTAATAGGTGCATAAATGAATCTTATTGTATAGCCATCGTGAGGCTAGCTAAAAGCTGCCAAACCAATAAATATGTTATTATGGGCAACAGAGGAGAATCATTTACCTGCCCACAGGACAACAGGTAGAAAATTAAACCTCAGCTGTGTACAGGAAGACTTATATATATAAGTAGAGAGGCTGCCTTAAACCCCTCTAACACCCTGAGGTGGAAGTAACGGCTTTAAGAGTGTAACTTGCCAGCTGACACATTTCAGCTTTGAATTTTATTCAAAAATTTTATGCGTTTTGACACCTCCATTTTAGGGAACAGAGTAAAAGTGCAGAAACTGAGCAAAAGAGAGGTGGTTGTAGATATTCTGGCATCTTAAACAAAACAGGATTATAAATTACATTATTTCAGGGTAAAAAAAAGACACAACAGAACAAAAATACACTTGGAATATAGTGTTAGGACATATTAACTTTGAGCAAATCTCTATCCATGAAGTTCTTATCCTACACAAAACTAAGACTTGCCTTTAGTGATCCACTCGTTTCCTGCATTGTGATTTTCACATATACTATATAATAATGTGCCCTTAATGTGAATCATCTTCCCAATCTATTCAGTCTCAGTCACACTAAACAGGTTCATTATTGCTCTAAGCAAAACAGAAATTGTACTTGCAGTTCTTTCAAACTCTGAGTAAAATCATCCATATTTTTCAGTGAATCTTCCAGCTCACTAATATTCCTCAATCATAATAGTACATGCCAAGATTTCCAGTTTAGATGTTTAGATTTTCCAGTTCTGTTAGATGAATGATTGGCAAGCTAATAATGTAGTTAGCTGTGAGCAGCATCTTGGAATGTGTCACTCTGTATGTGTTTGATATAGTCTAGTGCCTGGCAAAATATTTGTGCACAACTAATTATGAACCATGGTCTATAATTTGTAGCGCATCTGTGTTAGGTAAGTGGCCAAGAAAAACAACAAACTATATTAAAATGCACTTTGTTTTATTGTTTTGCTACGGTCAGTTAAATATGTTTTCCTACCCCTGCAGTTTGTAGATCAGTTTGTATTAGCTACATGACATCAGTAAGGTCATCCAAGGTATGTACAGACAATGTCCATTGTAAAAAGCGCTGTACAATAAAATTTAATTGAATTGTACAGTGGCGTCCAAAAGTCTGAGACGACTAGTGAAAATGCTTCGATTTTGCATTCTTTTCTAAATAATACAACAGTTTTCATTACACATGGTCTGCATTTATGTAGCACCTTTTTAACCTTAGTGTTGCTACAAAGGGCTTTACATTTTTTCTCATTCACCCATTCACACACACACACTCATAGCTGCTAGCCGGCCATCAGGAGCAACTTGGAGTTCAGCGTCTTGCCCAAAGACACTTCGGCATGCGGAGGCATGTGGGCGAGGGATCGAACCGCCAACCTGCTCTACCACCTTCTACACAGCCACCCCGTTTTATATTATTATGTCTCCTTTTTGCTTTAATGACAGTGTGCACTTGAGCTGGCATGGACTTCACAAGTTTGTGCAAAACCTTATGATTCATTTTAGATTAAATCCAGTGTCGTAAGGTCATAAGGTCACAGTAAGGTCAGAGCAAAAGCCATGCAAACCAACAGGACATCCAGACTAGGTATGTTTATTATGTGGAATTTTGACCTTAAAAAAAAAAAAAGAAAATCAGGAGGGATGTCTAGTAATGATTTAGATAATGACCTGGATTTAACTTCTGGTATCAGACTAGACCACAATCACAAGTACTTATTATCCTTCATGGCTTCTAATTAGTTGAAACAAGGGAATATGTGGTGGTCAGATTTATATATGTGTATATATATATATATATATATATATATATATATATATATATATATATATATATATATATATATATATATATACATATATATATATATATATATATATATATATATATATATATATATATATATATATACATACATATATACATATATATATATATATATATATATATATATATATATATATATATATATATATGTATATATGCATGTATAATTTCAAAACATGATTTGATAGCTTATACTAAATTTCATTTAAATAAGTATCTAATCTGCTCATTTAAGTTATGTAGAGTGAGGGTGCTCAATTCACATAGTATTAAGGTGATTCAATTACGGTACAAAATCTCATGAGGATGTTGGCGCTGACAGGAAGAAATGACCATAGTATTAAATTAACTTTATTAGCTTATGTGTGGTACAATAATGCAGTGGGTGATGTCGCTGCCTTACAATACCATGGTCCTGTGTTCGATCATGAACTTGGATGAGTGTTCAGTTTTATTCCAGGATTTTTAAAAATACATCATCAAATTATGTTTTCTATACAAAAACAAATTAGGTTAATGTAACACAATTCATTCATGTTGAACAAATGTACACATTTCAATTAAGTAAATTCACATAACTTTTTTTTCAGTGTGCACTAGGTGTTATACCTGCCTGCTGCAGCTGATACAGTCATACCATCTCCTTTACCATGTCATTGTCACCACTGTGCTATGTACGATCACCCCAACCAAGTAATAACTGGTCAGTAGTGGTCCTGTAGTGGTTCCATCCCATTGATGGACAGGGTTGTTAAATGGGCTACAGTTGAATTAAAATGAGTAAATTTGATCAAATTGGCCACACGTAATATAGAGGTGAGTAATAAACTGGTAGCTAGTGTATAATAAAAACGGCTTGGGTTTCCTCTACTCTTTGATAATTGTGGCCGCAACAGGTGAGATATACACAGCTATGTGTGTTTGATTTATACACTGTTTGAACCTATTGTCTATTGGGACAGTGGTCTGAAGATGTGTCTTAACTTTAGTTCACAAATTATTTAAGGCTGTAGTGCTGGAAGACACTGCACACACACACACAAAAAAAAAAACAGGAATAGTTAATATTTTTCATTTCATGGTGTTCTTACAATATAAGGAGGTACTGCTTGGTTGTGCATTCAGAAATCATTGTTATCGCTTTTCATTAATGAACAATTTAGATTTTTAAACCTAAGGATGAAAAGGAAAACTTTAAAGAAAAAACAATTAAGGTGAAGTGATGAGTGTTGGCAGCTTTGAAGAAGGATTTATTTCCTCCTCACTTTATAACACACAATCAATTAAATGATTGTTTGATTTATGGTAGATTTAATACCATAAAGATAACATAACTTTTTAAGAACATTGCATGTTTTGTTTTGTTTTTTAACTTAAATTTACTTAAATAAGCAAAAATTATATTCCAACAAACTGTTCTGTAAGAAATTTCTTTGATGTTTTCACATTGAAATATATTTTTTTTTATTTTAATTTCAACATTATCCAAATACTATTTGTTGGTTTGTTTTTGTTTTTTTAAGTATAGAGATGTTTTGCAAGTGATTATGCAAATGATTTATATAAACAATGCCTTATAATGTTTTATATGCTTTATATTCAATAATTAAATATGCCTTTAATTGTTGTATATAAAGCATATAAAGCATTATAAAGCATTGTTTATATAAATCAATTGCATAAGAAAATGGAAAAAAAAACAGATACTAAAATTTTGGTAATCAAGATTAAGATGAATTGTGATATTGATTGTTTTAAAATAATAAATCATTTATTATATTGTTTTGTTTGATCATTAATTACAGTCCCCTCCAAAAGTATAGGAATAGATAATCGTAATGTAAAGTAAAGTAGATACCACTTATTTGATTGCATATCCCTTGCTTGCAATAAGTGTATCAAGCCGGCAACGCACTTACATCACCAAATTGTTGCATTCTTCTTTTGTGTTGCTTTTCCAGGCTTTAATTGCAGCTTCTTTCAGTTGTTTTTTTTATTTTGTGGGGTTTCTCCCTTTGGTCTCCTCTTCAGGATGTGAAATGCATGCTTAACTCATTTAAGGTCTGGTGATTGACTTGGCCAGTCTAAAACCTTCCACTTTTTTCCTCTGATGAAGTCTTTTTTTAAGTTGTGTTTTGGGTTATTGTCTTGCTACATGATAAAGTTCCACCTACATAATTATATTGAATGCATTTGTCAGTAAGCTGGCAGACAGAATGTTTCTGTAGTCTTCTGGGTTCATTCTGCTGCTGCTATCAATAAATATTAGTGTGAGTATTCCAGCCACGCAAGCCCAAGCCATGACACTACTTCCATCATGCTTGACGGATGAGTTTGTATATTTTGGATCATGAGAAGATCCTTTCTTTTGCCACATGTTGGCCTTTCCATCGCTTTGCTAGAGGTTAATCTTGGTTCTGAAACTTTTGTGGCTCATCTCTGTATTTCTTTGCGGATTCCAATCTGGACTTCTGATTCTTAGTGCTCATGACTGGTTTGCATATTGTGGTATGGCCTCTATATTTCTGCTCTCAAAGTCTTCTTCGAACAGTGGATTGTGATACATTCACCCCTGCCCAAGGAGGTTGTTGGTGATGTTTCCAACTGTTGTTTTTGGATTTTCTCACACAAAGTTGTTGTTTTCCTTGGCCAACCCATTCCGTGTTAATGGATTACCATGATGCTCAGTACACCAGCGGTTTCTTTCGTGATGTCTTTCTTTTTTAGAACATTCCAAAATGTTGTATTGCCTATGCCCAATGTGACATGCCTCTGATTGATTTTCCCTTCTTTTCTCAGCTTCAAAATGGCTTTTCTCCCACAGACAGCTTTCTCGTCTTCATTTTTGTTGATCCTTATAAACAACAAATGCAGTCTTCACAAGTGAAAACCAGGGCTCATACCAAGAGGAGATATTAAGAGTTATTAATTGTTTAATCATTCAATCTAACAGGGCACATCTGGGCAACAAGAAACACCTGTCAATCACGTTTCAATTTTTTTGATCACTTGAAAAATGGGTAGGTTCAAACAAAAAGTCCCATGTTCTAAATTGTTTAACAAATCTAGATGTAAATATCAGAAAATGAAACTGGAATTTCGATCTACCATCTCATATTTATTTTTTGATCTCAAATGCAAACTGGCTTGCCATTCCAGTACTGTCAGAGGGAATGGTTTATTCTCCCTGTATTGTGTTGTGTACTCCTTGTAAATTGTACATATTTGTATGGCAGTCTGGGAAAACCTTTTACATGTCAGTTAGATAGCGTGACTTCCCTCCTGATGTTCACTGTGTCAGATTACATTTAGCTAGAAAGGTTTTAGACAGCTTTAGTTTGGTGAAATATATTTAGGGTGCCTTACGTATGAAGTGGGTTCTAGCCAGAAAACAAAAAGATTTTTCTACTTTTTTTTTGGCCTCAATAGTCATTGGGCTGTTCATGGCCCCTACGCACTTATATTAACGAGCCCATTTTTGTGTCTTTTCAAAGAAAGTTTTACATCATCGATGTATTTAAACAACCTTTTTTCTTGTGCTTCCTTATCAAACCTGCTGTTGTCTCTCCTACAGGACAGTGCAGAGAATGAAGTGGACAGGAACAAATGCTGCACGCTCTGCAATATGTTCTTCACATCTGCCATCGTGGCTCAGTCACACTACCAGGGTAAAACGCATGCTAAGAGAGTACGCCTTGTTCTCGGAGAGCAGCCCAGCTTACCTACCCCCACAGGTCAGATTAATATGAGCAATGTTTATTCCTCATAAGTAACATCTGAATATGCTGTGTGCTTCTCGCTGTGCTTTTGATTACTGTAAAGTCCGTGTAAGCCAGGGGTTATGTTACATATGTTAAATTTTTAACTGGGATATTAAAATTATTTTCTTAGACACTATTCAAATGGATTCTTATAGCATGCGCTATAAAGCTTGTCAGTAGAGGTTACATTAGCTGAGGTCAACAGAGCCCTAGAGCTGGGCAGATAGCATGCAGAAGCGACGATGCACTGTAAAATACTCAGCAGACTGGAATTAGGTGCCCAGTGGTGTGCTTTTTCTCCAAGTAATGAATCAGAGTCGGCCTGTAAAAATTGGGGCAGGGGACTGCTGTAGTGTGAAGGTACAGTAAATCCTGTGTGGCATGCAGCTCCAGCTGAAATCATGCTGGGACAAACAGGCTTTATTTAATACCTCCTGGCCTGACGCTTAACTCAGAATTAACTCAGACTGAACTCAGCCCCTTCTTGCACTCAGGCTCTAGACTGCATGGACACAATGAAGACTTATGACTCATGTCCACTGGGACATGAACACATCAAGGCTACTAACTTCTACTAACACAATAATTTAATTTTATTCCTCAGACGAGTCACTAAATCTGCAACTTTACTTATGATTACTGTGACACTTTATGCAGTACGTCCTCTATACAGTATGTCAGGATCAGTGTACAGTATATTGTGCTTTTTGCACCTGCTGTGAGCTAGGTTGAATTCTCATGAGGCTGCTGTGTGAGGTGGCATCCCAGGTCACAGTCAGTGTGAGTGTGAGCATGCACGGGGCTGACACTTTCTGACAGAGCCATTAATCTTTATGCCGGTGGTAATGTCCCATTCCATTCAGCTTTCAATTCAAATGTGAGCCCAGCAGCAGATAATGAACTAATGCTATTAGTGTTGCGCCAATAGATATTATCATATATTGCAATCATTTAAGTAAAATCTGGACTGTTATTTCACAAATTATGACGTTCTTTTGATTCTCTCTCACAATGGTACAACACCTTTTCACATGTATTTCTATACATATATTTTGCCAAAGCACAGCTTCCCAAGGAGTTTCTTTCTCATCTACAGTTTTATGCTATAGAAAAGATTGTGCCTTTTTTTTTTTTTTTTTATAAAATGACTCTAACTACTGTATATTAACTGAATGTCTCAAACTGAATGTCTCAAACTTAACTAGATAAATATAGATTTAACACTTGGAATAACTATAATGTGAATTTTCAGTTTATTATTTATGGTGGGTATATATAACATTTCAATGAGAAAAACAATAACGAAGTTACTGCACATGTACGTTCCTAATCATTTATGGTTGTGCCATTTTAAAATGTAAAGCTTTCAAAACAAAATGATTAACAATAAATGAGCATTTGTGATTACTGGATGCTTGAAGAAAGAATGTGTGAAAACAGCTGTGAAAAGTGCCTTACGCTGGTGTGCATTATTACTTGATACAGTCCCCTCCGAATCTATTGGAATGGCAAGGATAATTTTTTTTGTTTTTTTGTTTGCTGTAGACTGAAGACATTTGGGTTTGAGATGGAAAGATGAATATAAGAAGAAAGTTTAGAATTTCAGTTTTTATGCCATGATGTTTATATGTAGATGTGTTAAATGACATAGAACACCTACCCATTCATGCAATTATCCAATCAGTCAATCATGTGGCAGCAGCGCAATGCATAAAATCATGTAGATACAGGTAAAGAACTTTAGTTAATGTTCACTTCACACATCTGATAGAGGAAAAAATTGTGATCTCTTTGCCTGAGGCATGGCTGTTGGTGCCAGACAGGCTGCTTTGAGTATTTCAGAAACTGCTGACCACCTGGGATTATCATGCACAACAGTCTCTAGAGTTCACATAGAAAATTTGAGAAAAACCTAAACAAATCCAGTGAATGGCAGTTCTGCTGGTATAAACACCTTTTTGATGAGAGAAGTCAGAGGTTTGAGCTAACCACTCTTTAAAACTGCGGTGAGCAGAAAAGCATATAAAAACACACAACACATGCACTCCTGTCAGGCAGGAACAGGAATCTGAGGCTACAATAAGCACAGTCTCACTGAAACTGAAGTTGATGCTGTCACCTGGTCTTCTTCCAGTCATTAACTGCCCAGTTTCGCTGAATCTGCATGATTTCATGCATTACAATGCTGTCACATAATTGGCTGATTGGATAATTTCATGAATCAGTAGGGGTATGAGTGTTCCTATTAAAGTAACTTATATGCTAAAAGTATAATAGCATATCTATATTCACATGGATACTGAATGTAAATGAAAGAGGTGTGATCAGTAGAAAGGTTTGTGGGGTTGATGTATTATGTGGACTGGAGTTGGTGCTGACATGGAATGTGTATGTAAATATTGGAAGTGACAGTATGTTTGTGAAGGCCAGCGTCAAACCGAAGGGTCTGTTTGAAAATTTAGCTTGTATGTGATGTATGGAACAGAGAAGAGGTGAGAATGCTATTTAAGCACTTGTACCATACTGATTGACAGGAAAATGTACAACACATCTACAAGCAGTGATTAATGATAAGTATTAAAAGCATGTCAACGTCTCAGTCACAACACAGTCCAACTATAATTATGTTTAATGGCCTACTTTGTGAACTGATATGTTATACTTATGGCAATTAAGCCGTACATTAGTGAGTAAGTGCCTGGTGTAAGTCATTGTGGTACATATGGGTTTATTCACTCAGTGTGAATGTTATGTGCACTTTAGCAAGACCTTGTTTTGTGCTTGTTTTGAAACCAAATCTTGAACTGACAACACTTAATGTTGGTATTATTAAGGCTATTATTAAAACAAACAAACAAACAAACAAACAAAAAAAACCTGTGAAAGTGAGACAAAATCGATTTCAGAAGTATGCTTCAGTCACCTCAGACCTTGTGACTGGAAATGAGCCAGTGCCGGGGAAAGCTGTGAGTTGTTGTGCTGAAACTTGGCAGGCGACGTGGGTAGGTTTGTTTCCATTTAATCACAGAGTGGCACATTTGTTTTCATGTAGTTCGCTCAGTGGCCATATTTCAAAGACATTACAGAGATGCCTAACACTTATAGTAGAGATGGATTATATTTAGCCTGTCAATGTTATTAAGCTCAATTTCCATTCATCAGGCTGCAATTTCCTGCAAGCAAGATATCTCATGTCTAGACAAGCAGAACATGCTTCATCAACATGTACATCTGTTACTTTCTTTCTCTCCACTTTACTTTTTGGAAGAGTTGTGTTAGGATGTGAAATTATATTTTAAGTGTAATCTTAAGGTATTATTGAAAGAGTGAGTGCAAGTGAATTCAGGAAAGATTATATTCAAAAGTATGTTTCATGAAAATGCATACTTTCAGCTTGGGACAGATGTGATAGATGTGCATTGGCAGTGACAGTTGAGGCTGTGTGATGAAGATGCCTTTGAGAATAACCTACCTGGCCGGTCTCTTATCATCTCCCTGCCATCTATCTGTACTTCAAACTCATCTCCTGTGATATACCTCTGTGCACTGCCAGGCTATCTCAGTAAAAAGCTCTTACTCATGCATTGTACATTCAGCAAGAGAGGTAGAGATGGCAAAAAGAGAGAGAAATATGGAGTGCAACTTTCATCTTTCTTCTTTTTCAAGCAGACCTGAAAGGTCAGTGTGAAGGAGTAAGTCTTCTCTCCCATTTTCCTTTTATCCTTCCCATAACTGGATACAATTCGAATTTCAATCTTTCTTTAATTTTAATAACAAAAGACATTTAGCTAACACTATGCACATGTAATCAAATCTCTTATTGTCAAAGAAAGCTTGCTGAAATGTCCATTTGATCTATTCACATTGGTTTGAATCATCTCACTTATAACAGCATTGTGGGTGGTGAGAGGAGGAGAGAGAAGCATACTAGCTGTAACTATGTGTTCTTGGCTTTGTGTTGGTTCAGTATGACTGACTAATGAAGTAAATGCACTAAGCACAACCTTGACAACCAAAACATTTGACATTCAGTCTCAAAAATTAAACAAGGAATCTCTAATTATGATGCATACATTAATGTGATGCTCCATTATTAAAGGTTCAAGGATTATTTAAACCTTGTGTTTAGTTTCTTTTTGGATAGTCTTTTCCATTCTGAAAATATTAGCATCCATACACAGACCCACATGCAATGTGGCAGCGTATTTAAAGCAATCTAAGGTCTTCTCACCAGTTATATTTGATCTGAGGAAACTTTTTTTAAGCATGAAGCTGCCAGGTTATTGTAGCACTGGTGTAATGTATGTCCTGGTAGAGTTGTCACTGATGTATTTTAACTGGAGTGTACACACGGCTATATTTAATACATTATGCTGTAAATGTTGGAGCTTGCTTTCTGTCCACATTGATATCCTAGCAACCACTGCTGCGTGCCTGGCAACCTACGCTGGGCTGCACTTCCATTGCCTTCTCCATTCTGTTTTTTTTTGTTTGTTTGTTTGTTTTCCACTTTGTTTTTGTGCTTTACCTGTTCCACTAAGGTTTTGTGTAAATTAGAAATTAGGCTTTAATTTTATGCTCCAACAGATGCAGGTTCTGTCATGCCTTGAAAGACAGATGAGTCTGCAATGGTGTCAAGGCCTGTAGGCTCTTTTTGGGCTGGTTACCATGGTAACAGGTCTGTAGTGACGAGGAGAGGGGGCCACCTGTAAGACTACAGTTTCTATACTCCTCCCTTTTTAAAAATGGATGAAAATTCCCAAACATGCAAAGAAATATGTCTCTGGAGAGGTGCAGGTGGTCTGCTAACCTACATCTCAATTCAGTATTTTACACTTGGTGCAGTTACTATAACAACACTCCAATGAGTATGTGTATATGTCTTTATAAACAATGCACCACAAGCATAAAGATTGAGCATAAAGTTTGTTGTAACCTTCCCTCTACAGATTCAACTGCAAATACCCCTCAGGCCACAGACCCAGCACCACCACCTTCACCATCATGGCCCTCCATGGGTAACAATGGCGAAGCAGGCAAGTACTGCTGCCTGTGTGGTGCCTGGTTCAACAATCCACTGATGGCACAGCAACATTATGAAGGCAAAAAGCACAAAAGAAATGCAGCACGGGCACGTCTCCTGGAGCAGCTGGCAGGCAGTCTGGATGCCACCGAGAGCACAGGTAAGCTGGGTCTTTGAGGGCTGAGGAACAGGATGGATCAGGCCGGTCCGGAAAACAGAAGGGGTTGGGATCACTGGTATCTCAGGAATAGCATGTGTAGCTCCAGAGAGGAAGCTTCCAACAATTATCCTGCACCTTTTGATCAAAGTAGGTGTGTCACATCATAAAAGACCAAAGATTTGCTCAGGTACTGTGGCGTGAGACCATTCAGTGCGTTATAGGTCAATAGTAGTATTTTATAATAAGTGCAAAATTTTACTTGGAGCCAATGCAGTGTGGATAAGATAGGGGTGATATGGTCATATCTGCTGGTTCTAGTAAGGACTCTTACAGCTATATACTGGACTAACCGGAGCTTGTTTATGCACCTACTGGAACATCTTGGCAGTAAGGCATTACAGAAATCCAACCTAGAGGTAACAAAAGCATGAACTAATTTTTCTGTATTGTGTAGTGACATTAGATTTCTTATCTTAGCAATATTTCTGAGATGAAGGAAGGCTATCCCAGTAATATTATCTACATGAGCATCAAATGAAAGACTGGAGTCAATAATCACACCAAGGTCTTTTACTGCTGCACATGATGAAACAGAAATTCCATCCAGAGTTACTATGGAATGAGAAAGCTTAATTCTAGCTACATGTGGTCCTAGTACAAGTCCTTCTGTCTTGTCAGAATGAAGTAAAAGGAAGTTAATAAGGATCCAGTGTCTAATGTCCTTTACACATTCCTCAAGTTTATTAAGCTGGTGTCTCTCATATGGCTTTGCTGAAACATACAACTGTGTCTCATCAGCATAACAGTGGAAGCTAATACCATGTTTACGGATAATATGACTCAGAGGTAGCATATATATAAAGAAAAGAAAAGTTTTATGTTTAGATGAGCTAAACTCAAGACCGAGTCCACCAATATCCAGTAACTTGGTGTTTGCAATCTTGGTTTGTTGTGATATAAGCTCTTAAGCAGTGGTGGCTCAGTGGTTAAGATTCTGGGTTACTGATAATAATGTTCAAGCTGCCACTGTTGGGCCCTTGAGCAAGGCCCTTAACTCAAGGCCCTTAATGCCCTGGCTGACCCTGTGCTCTGACCCCAGCTTCCAAGCTACGACAAGCTGGATTATGTGAAGAAAGAATGTCACTCTACTGTGTATATGTGACAAATAAAGGTGAAATCTTCGTTGAACGGGACAGACCAACTTAGGCTAGCTTTTTTTTTAACAGATACTCTACAGCCACGTTTTCATATATTCTAGGTTTTAGGGAGCCCAGACAGTACACATTGTACTCGGTATTCTTAATTAAACTCTCCAAGTGTTTCTGTGCCATCAATGAGAGTTAAAGAGAGGATAGAACAAAAATGTGAACCATCTGGGGGTCATCAAGTCTTAGACTGGGAAAATGCTGCTGAAGGGTATCAGTGTCAGCTCTACCCCATTGGGGTGACAACTGGCATAAGCACATTGGCAATATTAAAGCACTGTGACCAACCAAATGACACTTGTCATTCATTTTTAGCTTCCAAATATATGAGGAAGGCAGGTTCTTTTATTCAGGGTGAACATTTTACATGCTAAAGTCTTTTCCGAGATCTTTAGAAATACCAGATAACACAAGGTGAATGAGATTTTGTTCTGTTATGCTTTGGGGAAACGTCCATGCTGGAATGCTTTTCACCGAGCCAGCAAAACACCGTCCAGCTAACAGAGGATCAGCAGGTATATGGTGCTAGTTTCTAAAGACAGAAACACCACAAGCTGCTATATAAAAGGCGTGAGCCAGGAAGTCATAGTTTATTTTCACAGCTGTTCTGTAATCAAATCTGGCATGGAGATTTCAATGGATTTAAATGTTGTCAGAGGATCAATTTATTGTATTTGTACCAATAGCACATTTTTATTCTAAGAGAACAAACAACAGCTGCTGTGTATATTCTGGTTGTCAGAAATGCTTCTGAAATAGTTCACTGAGACAACAAAATGGTAAAAATTATTCTTATGCTGATATACCAGTTAAACAAGCATCTTAAAAATCTGGAACCCTATAATCATGCTGTAGGCAGCAACCAAGTGAACCGATGTCCTTGTTTATAGCATTCCACTGTGAATGTCACCTTCTATTTAAATCTCACCAGAAATATTTGCTGTTGATTACAATACCCTGCAACTGAGACACACAAGTCTACCACCTCTAAACTGGTGATGTTAGAACAGCTAAATTTAGCCTGAGAAACACCACAGCTCATCATCTTCATTAAGTCAGAGTGAGAGAGATCTATGTGCTCACATTACAGTATGAACAGCCCAGTTGTCTGTAGATATGGTTATACTGTAGTTGAACAAGTACAAGCAAATGAATACCAATTAATAACCCAATTAACATACACTTTGCTTTTAAAATCATATCCAGATTTCACTGCAACCTGCCTGATCACAAAACATGTTTGACATTGCGATTTATATAAACTGCACGTAAATTTGGTGTGGCTATACTGTAACAAACCAGACCACTGCTTAAAGCCTGTTACTATGTTACAAATTAAACAGGGACTATGTAATGAACTGCCCCGTCTGCCTTAGCCTATGGAACCTGGCTCGCTTTCTTCCCATTCACTGGTGAAATGATCCTCTCACCTGCCTCTCAAAAGGCCTGAATGGCTTGTTACTGCAATGGAGAGGAAACAGAATGAGTGAGTCTCTCCTCTCCATGTGGTACATCACAATGTTAATGTGCTGCCTTACAAATGACAGTAATCTTGAACAAGAGCGCATGTCAAAAGTCAGCCCACACACTTTAGTATATACTACATAGATATAAAACACACAGTTATAGTGTCTACTTCAGTATATTTCTTTACCAACCTCCTTGTAGAGAAAATAATTGGATTAATTATGACGAAAAAGTGGATTAATCGTGACGATTTTTCCAGGTTAGGGATGTAAATTATGAATGCGAATTGATTATTTGAAATGAACAGAACGCATTACAAATACAAATATGAACAAGAGGCACACTATTATTTTTTTTGCCAGAAAGGTTCACACAGTAGCTGGGTTGAGACTAGTGTGCATTGGGACCGGGATGCAACAAAAAAGTCAAGCAGGCGGGAGGTTTTTATTTTTTCATGTGGGCATCAGATATCAAGTATGTGGGACAAAGAAAAAGCACATCATAAATGTGATTGATGCATTTACTATGCTTGTTCATTCATCTGTAGTAACTGCTTGGTCATGTGGGTTAAATTAGGCTATAGGTTGTTTATATTTTGGAAAATATATCCAACTAAATTCAGTAGAAAATTTTGTAGACTGGTACAAAAAAACCCTTTGAGAGGTGAAAGCAGGGGGAAAATATATCCTGCATACATCACACACACAGTTTGGGTTTAAATCTGAATATAATATTTGGAACACTAAACAGATATAGATAGTAACAATGCGTTACACCCTGAATCAAGGTATACATACAGTTAGTCTGTTCAGTAATGTGACTAATTATACTTTACTTTTCATGAATGTGCCACTCATGAAAAATTCAGCTATTCTTTTATGTTTGAAATGTACCAGGTAAGTAGAATTGAACATGAATATGCTACAGTATATGCACATCAAGTATGGTGATGCTTTATAGCTATGGCAGTGACTTAGCATCTTAAATGTCTTATATGTCAAGCAGCTGTGAAGCAATTTAATCATAAATGAATGCATCCAAAACAGATGAAGTGCCAAGGCGGTGCTATCACCTATCTTTCCTAGTCAATTCAACCAAGACAGGTCAAAAATTGAATTCTATAAATGCTTTTTACAGCTTTGTAGCAATTACCAAAGGAAAGTTTTTAGATTGATGACCCACTTGTCTGAAAGTACAAGTTTTTTGCCCACAGCCAACACTCAGCAGCAAACCTTCATCTACGTCCTGTGGACATTCATCAGCCTGGGTTCTCTCCCTACTTCTTATTCTCAGCGTGGATCTTTCTGACATGTGGTGCAGTTTAACTACCAGCAATTCTAAACTTCCATAGTTTCTTGCTAGACTGATTTATTAGCATCATATTGTGAGGTCATTAGCTGCCCACCATGCAGGACACATTCATTTAAGAGAGCTCATTAACAGAAATAAATAGTTAGTCGTACTATTAATGGAATGATGTTGCTTCAGTCACATAAGGTAGAGAGGCTAATTCTGGTGCTCTTTGGGCTGAGTGTTAAACCTATTTAGTTTCTAGGGTAAAAGGCTGAAAAATTATTTATAGGCACTCATCACAACTAGGAGGAAAAAAAATCATGAACTTCATGAACTTCAGTGTAAATATATCTAAATTATTCTAGGAAAAACAATATCACAAAACTGTTACATATACACTATATGATCAGAGGTTTGTGGATACCAGACCGTAATTATCATATGTGCTTTCAAAATTTCAGATTTAGTCCCTCCTCCTCTTCTGGGAAGGCTGTCCACTAGATTGTGGAGTGTTTCTATGGGGATTTGCCCATTTTCCCCACAAGAGCATTAGTGAGGTCAGACACTGATGTTGAGTAAGGATGTTTGGGAGGCAGTCAACATTCCAGTTCCAGTTCAGCAAACCATGTCTTCATGGACGCTTTTTGCACAGGGGCATTGTCATGCTGGAGCATGCTTGGGCCCCTTAGTTCCAGTGAGGAGAAATTGCAATGCTGCAGCATACAAAGACATTCTAGACAACTATGTGCTTTGTAGCATCAGTTTTGGGGAAGGCCCACATACAGGTGTGTCCACA
This sequence comes from Ictalurus punctatus, assembly GCF_001660625.3. Classification (NCBI taxonomy): domain Eukaryota; kingdom Metazoa; phylum Chordata; class Actinopteri; order Siluriformes; family Ictaluridae; genus Ictalurus; species Ictalurus punctatus. The sequence goes on from NC_030418.2 coordinate 18,907,943, forward strand.
AATTTGGTCATATAGTGTAGAAAATGCCATGTACCCTATGCTTAAGCGTTTGAACTATATATATTCATCCACCATCCTACCGGGTAGCCTGGAACCTGGAGCCTATCCCAGGGAGCATGGGCACAAGGCGGGGTACACCCTGGATGGGGTGCAAATCCATCGCAGGGCACAATCTCATACACATTCCCACACTCACTCATACATTACGGAAACTTTAGACATGCCAATCAGCCTACCATGCACCATGCAGTCTTTGGACTGGGGAGGAAACCGGAGTACCTGGAGAAAACACAGGGACACGGGGACACGGGGAGACCCCGCAACATGGGGAGAACATGCAAACTCCACGCACACAGGGCAGTGGTGGGAATCGAACCCCCAACCCTGGAGGTGTGAGGCAAATGTGCTAACCACTAACCGCCCTTGAACTGTATATCGTATATATCCATTACATATATGCATTTGCTTCAATAGCCATTAGTGATCCAAAATATTTAGAGCAATGTAATCACCAAGTAATTTAAGAGAATATAACAGCAGCTCTTGTGAGATAAGGGTGCTGAAGAATGTTCAATGCCAATAAATGTCATAGTTATCCAAAATAACACAGCAGATGTCTTACAGAAATGAAGCCACTACATGTAGCCACGTGGTTTGCTCATATGTGACGAATGAGTGTTGCTGCACTCATTCTCCTCAGCCTCTCAGCTCTCACTCTCTCCATCTCATGTCTCATGTGCTCCTTTATTCTACTCATCCATCCATCTATTTTTTTTTAGCCCACTGCTGTTCTTTACCACCTGCAAACCCCTTAATTAACATGCATCTGTTTTGCCTCAGTTGCATGGCTGCACACATGGCTTATCTCCATTCTGCTAAATCATCCAATAAATTTTTCCATCTAATCAAAAGTTCAGTGGAACAAAATAAATTTTCTAATGCTAATGCAGACTCAAAAATTTTAAGAGACTGAAAAGAAACTGATTTAGCTAGTGATCTGGTGTGATAATTACTACATCCCATATGACACTGACATGGTCAGTTGATGTACTACACTGCGCAAACAATTAGTACATAATTATTAATACAGAAGTAATACAGATGTTTCATCACAAAATGCAGCAATCATCTGAACTAGTCCAAAAACAAACAGATTTATGTTTATGCAAACGAATTGACAAAATCATCATCACTACAGTGCCTTTAACAATAAAAGTAATGTTTCTTTCTTTTGTGTGTATTGCAGGCCTGCGCAGCAGTTACTCGTGCAGTGTATGTAATGTGGTTCTGAACTCCATTGAGCAGTACTATGCACACCTCCAGGGCTCAAAACACCAAAACAAGTAAGTGAAATTCACATATCTCTCTGAGCAGTTGTGATTGGACATTGTACCCTTTTTTATTACTTTTTTTTCCTGTACTAGTGAACTCCTCAGCCTACACAACATCTCTTATGTATTCATGCTTTTTAAAGTTTCTTTCTTTAAAATTGTAGTGAACTTGGATTATCCTTCACTTTCAAACTGACCAGAGTAATATTGGTTCCTCAGTTCACCAGACGAAGCTGAGTGGGTGATGATGGCCAGCCAGCTTTTACACCTCCACTGTGTTAAATGAAAGCCAAATCAAACATATTTGCTTTTCTGTAACAAACAAAACTAGAGTAAACAACTCATTCCAGTCAGTACAAACTGGAGAAATGCCATTAATCGATACTTCCACCAATTGACTTCCTCTTAATTATGGCCAGATAAACGTGCCATTTTGTTTTCTATTATGTGTTGCATCGACTTGTGAGTTTTGCTACTGTCATTCAAAATGGAATGACGTCTAGAGAGAAGGGAGCGAAAGAAGGCATGAGAGTTAGCATAAATATGTGAGAAATAGAAAGAGAGGAGGAGAAATCCTGCTATGTGGAACCTTGACAGATTGCCTTTAATAGGTCAGGCAAACACTTAATGCCAGCCACAACTGATCTTTTTCTCTTATGGTACATTGCTGGCCTAATTTGAAGTACTGTGTTAGTAGACTCTAAAGCACACACAAATACACATGTACATGTTTGTCTTATTATCTTCGTGAGGACCTTTTATTGAAAATTATTATTGCTGTTAAGTATGGCAGCATGCCTGCACCTAAATCTAACCCCGACCTTTTACTCAGAATCCAAAAGGGTTTTTTCTGTTTGTTTGTTTGTTTGTTTGTTTTATTGTGGGGATATACCCAAGGTCAAAACTGTCAAATATTCCTATACTTGAGGTAAAACATGCTCACACACACATGCACACCACACACTATTAAACACACGTGCGCACGCACACACACACACACACACACACAAACCACCCCACACCACCACCAGCACTGTACTTAACATGCCAACAGTGCAGCAGAGGCAGAGGAGGACACAAGCTGAAAGCCAAATCACCACTGCCTTCTATCACCTTCCACTCATTCATGGTAATTGCAGCTACAGCTTTGCTAATGAGAAATCGTTAAAGACTGAAGTATATCTGTGAAAGGTTATGGTACAGTCATTCTAATAGGTACACATGCATTCCAGTCAGCTAAAGACCATGTAGGTCTATTTCGCATCAATACACAAAAGAGACTTGTTTATCCACAGAGTCTTTTTTTTTTCTTGAACACCTCCTCAGTGAGTCAGTGAAGCATGATGGTGCTGAGGAGAAAAAAACAGACCTCAGATCTTTGCCCAGATACAAGTATTTATCAGATGGAGTCTATCTAATTAAGATAATTTGTCACTGTTTCACTGAAGCTTTACAGGATGAAATTGTTACTGGCTAGAATCAGGTGAAACTATGATCTCAATTTCATGCCATAAATTGTCAGATTGTTTTACTCCTCATTATAACCACAGTGGTCGATTGAAGATTGTGAGGTTCGGCTGATCATTTTGTTAAACATCTTGAAATATCAGACACAAAGATATTTAATTTCCTAGGCATAATATTGAACCTAGATGCTAGGTCAAATGCTGAACCCAAATGTAGTATCAAATTTACTCATAAGCAGCTGAACATGTTCAAAATAAAATACAGTATATAAATACCCAGGGTCTGATTTATTAACCATGCATACACACAGTTTTGTGCATAAACCATACATGCACACATTTCTTCACATAGAATGTTATTTATTACAAGTTCTTCTGGTGCATAAGGACGTGTGTAAATTTACGCACACTTCTGACCACGCGAATTCAGGAAGCCATAGTGGGAGAAATGTGTAATCAAGAGTAAACTGATTATGAGGAGCTCTCATCCCACTTGTTGTCAATCATGTCAGCATAGTTGACAGGGTAATTACTGATTTCGGTGCTCACAAGGTGCAGACAGGCATCACAGAGGAAATATAAAGTAAAATCTTATAAAAGGCACATCTAAAGATTGATTGGGATGATTGCTTGATTGCTTGAAGATTCGGCACACACAGCTTTGCGCAGAGAACATCTGGAAATTTCCAACCAAATAAGAGCCAAATAATGATATGCATTCATATGCATCACACTACAATACATTTTATTTCTGAATTCAGCAATGTGTAAAAGTGCCTAATAAACCTTCGCTGGTTTTACTCTAGTTCAAAACAATAGTACCTCCACTTCATATCTTGATTAAGTTCAACTTCTTAGAGCTTTTAATATGTTTTTTAAAGGGAAGTTGTTTACCATATATGGTGATTTCAGGGTGTTTCATTATGGAAATGAGTGTGACTATGCATGAGCAGAGCAATTTAAAATGTGTTTAGGATTACCTTATGTGCACTGGCATTTCTTACATGCGAATTTAGAACTTCTGTTCTGTGTACACTTTAATAAATGAGATTCTTGGTTATACGTCACATTTTGCATAGATACACCACTGTCTAAAGCATTGCTCTCCCATTGCGTTTTCCAATGACAGACTGTAGATCATCAGAGATTACTGAAAAGAAAAGAAATTCTGAAATACAATCAGCACAGAACAGGTTTGCAGTATGCAAGACAAATTAGAGAGGATGTGAACATTTTCTAAACAAGAGTGGAACGATCAGTCCAAATTTAAAACCACTCATATTTGAGTGAGTGTAAAGGAATGAAGATCTCACATTACATGACTGTGCTCTTGACTACTGGCAGTAAAATAACACCATATGTGTACTCTACAGTTTATGCTTCATGACCGTTGCCAGCATTCCCTACAGTAATTGTTTTGAAGTGCAGTAGTACCAGTTGGGTTGTAAAATAATGTTTATATTAATCCATTTCACCTACCATCTGTTCTATGAATTTCTAAAAATCATTGAGAAGAAACTTACCTAATCAAGGTCCCTGACATCAATATGTTATATAAATCATCAAACTGCAGTAGATTCAGTACAAAGATATAGCGTTTTATATTGTATGTTGAAGATAAATTTCAGTTATAAAGAAGCAAATAATCACACGCACTATGTTTGGGTTGCTACTACAGATTATCACAGTACATTAGTCCTTAATATATTTTGAGTTGTAAAGGTTTTTTGTTGTTGTTGTTGTTTTTTTTTTTTTAAACCATACTGTTAAATACAATAGGGCATATTCAGCCTAAAGGAACTGGCATGAAGAAATTTATTTCTGAAGACCAGGAAGGGTAGCAGTCTAAAATAAGTAATAAACTAATCATCAATTTTTTACTCTACAGGGGAAAAAAGCATCAATACTTGTACCATGAACTTGAAATGACTTTTTTACCTCAAGTTGAGGAAAGCCTCACCTGCTTTATGATATAAAGTGTAGAGATGGACTCAATTTGGCATTTTAAACAACCAGAAAATATAGAATGTCCCTATTTTATTAATGGATGTAATGAACTCTCTGGCGTTTTGGCTTTGCCTGTTTCCCCTAGCACATCTTTTTTTGCTTGTATCCAATCTCGTCTTGCCAAATCAGCTATTCCATGAGGAGCAACAGTGACAGTTCAGTGTGCATCAGCTATAATTATCCCACTGCAAAAGGGGTAAAAAAAAAAAAAAATGCAATAAATATTTCCTCTGAGTTGACAGAAAGCTGTCACATATAGCTCAGCACTCCCTGCTGTGTCACATCTGTGCTAAATTACTACCCATCAATAACACAAATCCTGAGAAGCTTTGTTGCTGTTGTCAAATTAAAGAGGAAAATGAAATGTATGTTGAAGGGGTTGAAGTGTTCGGATTTAAATACACCAGAAGTCTCACTAAAGGGAGAAATGTCTGTGGACTTGTGTCCAGGCAACGGGTGTGTTTATGGTTCAGCACATGCAGGGCAATTTTTTTTAGCAGCACTGTTACTTCTCTCAGTATGTATTGAGAATGTATTGCAGCAAATCCATATTCAAGTGCAATTTTGAATAGCAACCAAACTGTGTGATGCTACAGAGGCCCTAATAACTATCTTTGTGTATCATATATACAGTATAAATAAAAACTACATTACATGTTTAGACAGATGTGAGAGTAATCTACCATAGCACACTATGAATGGACTGTAAAAGCAGTGTATTTGACACTATGCTCCTTGTTAGTTTTCTGTCATCATCTGTCAAGATGATTGTGCTTATGAATGTGGACGGAGTCATATACCACTATTTGCTAACTTTAACATTTGCATATTGCCAGTAATCAAATCTGTAGTGCTAGTCCACATACTGTACTGTTACAAAGTGAATCATATCTCCTCAGTATGTAAGATGTTTCATACCATGCTGCTAAATTTATGTTAGTATTCTCAAATTTGTCAAACCCAAATATATAGCTTTTGGGCCTTTTGGCATTCTCAGTTTCATAATTTATGGACAACACAATATTTAGATTTATTCCAGAGTGCTCGAATCTGATTGGTCAGAAAATTATGACCAATATGCTATAACGGCATCTGACAGTAGCTCTAATAAGTTATCATGTCTGTATTAACATCCTACACAGAGACATACACTATACTTGTATGGCTAAAAGTATGTGGATGCCTGACCATGACCCCTCTATGTGGGCTTTCCACATTTTTTTTTGCCACAAGGTTGGAGGCACAAGGTTTTTTTTTTGCCACAAGGTTGGAGGCACATGATTGTCTAGAATATATTTGTATGCTGTAGCATTACCTTCACTGGAACTGACTCAAACCTTAAACTGGAGTCTGACTCAAACCTGTTTCAGCATGACGATGCCCCTGAGCACAAAGTGAAGTCCATGGAGACATGGTTGCCAAGATTGGTTTGGAAGAACTTAAGTGGCCTTCACAGAGCCCTGAAGACAACCCCACTGAACACCTTTGGGATGAGTCCACGCACCAGGCCTCCTCCCCCAACATCAAGGCACAACTTCAACATTGCTCTTGTGGTTGAATCCACAAATCCCAAAAGCCATGTTCAAAAATCTAGTGGAAAGCCTTCCAAAAAGAGTGGAAGGTATTATAGCAGCAAAGTGGGACTAAATCTGGAATTGGATGTTCAACAAGCACATATGGGTGTGATGGTCAGATGTCCACATACTTTTGGCCATATAGTAGCAATCTACATAAACATATGTGTAATTGTTGATATGATGAAGTTTTCTATGATAAGACATTTATTTAGCATTTATGGAAGGAGTCTGATATTATTAGTTAGCAGAGACAAAGGAAAATATTCAGAATAGGACTACTTATAAAGAAACACAATCAGTTAAAACAAGATCAATCATGGCTGATGTGAATCTAACACACTGTTCCGTGTCTAACAAAAGGTGACATGCACACAAATTGGATATGTAGGTTAGGCCACAGGGACAGTGTACTGGCCAGGCAGAACTAATAAGCACTAATCAGCTCCACCTGGTACAGTCTGTTGGTGATCTAGCAGAGAGGTTTGTCACTCCGTGCCCCCCTTGTTGTCACCCCCTGTGCCCTGCAGTCATCTGGGAAGGTTGTTATCTCCAGTCATGAACATCCGACAACCTGCAGAGAAAAGAGTCATTTTATTTATAACCACCAAGTTCCTCTCAATCCTGCCTCTCAGCTAATCATGCTTACTGACCTTAGTACAGCTACGCTGGGCTCTGTTCCCTCGATCTGGAATCAAGAAGCCAGGCTAACAGGGTCAGGCTCGACTGCACTGCCAGATTTGCTTAGTCGTGCTTACACGCCAGTGGCTAGTACTGTCCTCCACCAGGATGCTCACAGGGTGCCACGCAAGAAAGAATGTGCCACTTCTGTCTGGAACCTGCTTCTGTTAAACTTCACTGTCACCCTCAAGTCAATACCACCAGAACGTGGCCAGCATTTGCATGAACGTCACTCTTCATATAGCACCACAGCCTAAATGTGCATGCTCAGTCACTCTGCTAATGCCATGGATCTCCCAGTGCTGGAACAGCTCAGCCACACACACCCCACTGACCTCTATGATTCCATTCAATGTGTGTATCTGTCAACTAAGGGTGGTTATTCCTATTCATGGTATCACAATAATAATTAGTTTAAAAACGTTTAAAAACATACAAGCCAATGGTTAAATTTTAATTAAAATGTATTATAAAATCCTTGTACAGTATATGAACAAAAGTATGTGGACACCTGATCATCACACGCATATGTGCTAGTTGAAATATATGCACTTACAAAACACATACAGATTTTTTTTTAAATCATATATACTGTATGGGGAAAAAATAGACACTGTATGGGAAAGGGTATGCACTGCAATTCCATGCACTTCTATGCATTTGATAGCTATTGTGCATGATAAAGTTAGGAACATGCTAGAGTGTTTACAGCAGTAGTGGATTATATAGCAGTTAGTCAGTGAGGAGCTTTTTTTCAAGCACTTCGCGTTTACCATAAAACTCCAGATATGCAGTACACACTCCAGTTTTTACCATGGCTGACTTGACTGTGGTGGAGAAACCAGAGGGAGAGTGTTGTGAAACAGTCACAGTCAGACACATAAGCAGTACCATCAGGATATTGCAATCGCAGAAATTAACACAAAATCAAGGAAATGCTGCAATATTTACAGGAGCTTGCAATTTTTCAAAAAAAAAAAAATTAACAGAGGAAAATGCATTTTTAATCAGTATTTTGAAAAAGTCACCAGTGAGGTAACTGTCTGATCAAACACAGTGGAACTATGACAACATAACAACCCTACTGTCAACTGTAAAGTTGTCTGGTGGTGGTTAGATAAAAGAGCCAGTATAAAAGAGCATTTTAAGGAGCCAGTTAAGCTCATGTCTGTCCTTAGAAGAGGCAGATTTAGCTTTTAAAATATCCATCCAACACATTTATCATAACAGCAGTATTGACATAAGAACACTGGCTCGGTTCCCTCCTGTATTTAAACCATTTATCAGGGCATTTGCTACTGCACTACTAGTAGACACATTTCTTCTGTTGCAGGTGAAAGCAAGGAAGAATTAAAGCTACGCATGTGGGTGCTGAAACCACTTGCCCTTCACTGATATTTACCTATGCCCCCACACCAAACATGCAAACACACACACACACACACACACCTTTCTTTCCTGATAAGCTTGGCTCTTATCTCTTTCACAGCCAAGCTGTACAGGTCTGGTCTGCTGTGATTACATGGCTGTTATCTTAAAGACGGCCAGCTCACCACCTGCTACGTCACTTTGTGGCAGGAAAGTGTGCTTCTATTAAGAGTCTGTTCACAGTTCAGCACTTTCAAGGGGATTTTACTGCCATCCCAGAGGCTGAGACATAGATAATGTAGTTATTTACTCGAAAGCACATAGTGGCCAAGAGCAGAAATACTGACAATAAAGCATTTTACTGCAAATGGTCAGGAAGAAGGAAGGCAGGCTGTCAAGGGCAGGATGGGGAAGATGTAGATTGTGCTTAGAGCAGATTCAGACTGCTTAGAGCTATATGGATGAAGCACAGCTTCAGAGAACATGTCGCCCTGGACAAGCGAGAGAGAGAAATGGGTTCTGCACTACTGAGAAATGAGGAACTGACTTATACAGACAGTATACTGGGCTGTTTAAAGAGTCATGCTGATTGATTAAATGAGAACAGTGTGATCTGAGTGTTCAGTACCAGTGTTTAAATTTCCAGCTTCACCCATTTATCTACTGGGGTGTCTGGAAAAAGATATGGTGTTCCAGCTCAGTGGCCTCTCTCTACCTGTGTAATCACTCTGTCTGGGCTGCATACTCCCACTACACTGAGGAAGCCCCTGGGAGGAGGCCAGCGGAGGCAGAAAGATGGTGTTCCTGCTGCCAAATAAAGACCTGATCTGTTTTCATCAAAGGGAAAAGAAGGCTCAGTAACCCAGAAACTGCAGTGAGGACAGAATTAAGATGCACAGAGATAGTGACACAAGCAAGCTACTAACTTTTTAAAGGAAAAATAACATATAAATTGCTTACTAAAATGTTCCCAGGTAAAGATTTTCTATTTTTGGTTAACCAAAATGTCCAGTATTCAAATAAATGCCGGCTGAACATGAAATATGGTGTGGTATTAGTAAAATTATTTCTGCTTAAACATACCTTTGCTGATTTTTCTTCTACTATGTCAGTGGCTAATGTTATATTTCAGCTTTCATTTTAGCATCAGTTTGAAAGGTGTTTTTAAAGCAAGAATGTTGTGACAGGTTGCAGTACAGAAAATGTGAGTTCCTCGATGTGGAAAAATATGTTGTGTGCAGTTTTACTACTTTTATGTCTTCTTTCTTACTGTTGCAGTATTTTAAAAATAAACTACAAAGCAGCAGTTCCAAGAGCTCGAGTAAGGTCTTGTATTAGAGCCTCATTTATGCATTGCAGTAAATGTGATCTTTATCCAATCTTAACAAGTCATCACAAAGCTCGACTCTTAAACCCCGGAACACTTGCAGTGCAGTTGTGCATTTGTAACAGCATTGTGAGTTCCTGTCTCTTCTCTGTCTCTGCTCTATATGTAGTTGTCCACTATGCCTCAGTAACAACAAGCACTGTTACTTCCAAATATGACTTCATATGTAGAGAAAATCATAAATCAGTTATGAAACTAAACTCTTGTTATTCACCTCCACCACCAGGCTTGACCGTAGGTATGATATTCTTTTTGTGGAATTTGGTGTTCCGTTTATGCCAAATGTAATAGGACCCCTGTCTTCCAAACAGTTTGACTTTTGACTCATCAGTCCACAGAACATTCTTCCACAAGGTTTGTGGATCATCAAGGTGTGTTTTGGCAAAATTCAGATGGGCCTTAATGTTCTTCTGGGTTAGCAGTGGTTTTCATCTCGCCACTCTTCCATGGAAGCCATTTTTGCCCAGTGTCTTTATGATAGTGGAGTAATGAACAGTGACCTTTATTGATGCAAGAGATGCCTCTAGTTCCTTTGATGTTGTCCTTGGCTCTTTTATGACTTCCTGGATGAATCGTTGCTGTGCTCCTGGAGGAATTTTCTTCTGGGAAGGTTGACTGTTGTGCCGAGGTTTTCCATTAGGAGATAATGGCTCTCACTGTGGTCCTTTGCAGTCCCAGAGACTTTGAAATAGCTTTGTAATCCTTCCCAGACTGGTGCATTTCAATCACCTTCTTCCTCATCATTTCTTGAATTTCTTTCAATTTTAGCATAGTGTGTTACTGCGTAAGACCTTTTAACCAACTTCATGGTGTTGAAAAAGTTCTATTTAAGTGTTGATTTGATTGCAGTAATCAGGACTGATTGTCTAGTCCAGCTGAACCCTATGATGTCCAGCTGAACCTTATGATTGCAGTTCCATGAATTTGGGAATTAGTATGGGGGCAAATACATTTTCACACAGGTCCAGTTGGTATTGGATAACTTTTTCTGCTTCAATAAATAACATTATCATTTAAAAACTATTTTTTTACTATTTTTATTGTATTTTCTATTTACTCAGGTAGCCTTTGTATTATCTTAGATTTTGTTTTAATTTCTGAAACAATTTAGTATGAGATACAGCTGTAGCAATGTGATTCAAAAGTACCACCATTTTTTCTGTACCAAAGAAACCCAAAGAGAGTTGTCTTAATGACTATCGCTCTGTGGCATTATCCCCCAATGCAATGAAATACTTTGAGAGACTGGTGCCTCAACACATAAAGAGCATCATTCTAGACAACATAGATCCAATGCAGTTTGCCTATCACCACAATAGATCCACTGACGAAGCAGTATTACACACTCTTCATACCACTCTGTCCCACCTGGACAATAAAAACTGCTACGTGAGGCTATTATTTGTGGATTATAGCTCCCAGATTAATCAGAGTCACCTTCATTGCCAAGTACCATGAGTTTACATGTACAGGGAATTTGTCTTGGTGTACTAGTGCTTAACAATAACAGTAAAATACAAGAAATAAAATAATATCAATAAGATAAAAAAGAGAGAAAGTTATGAAAATCAGAAGCCTAAAAACTATTAAGCTATGAAAACTATTAGCATAAATATAAAAATATAAAGATTTAGGAAAATAAAAATAAATACATTAACTGTACATTAGTGCAGGGTGTGCAAAATAGGGCCAGTGAATACTGCCATTCCAACAAAGCTGATCCACAAGCTGCTAGATCTGGGACTGAGTGCCACATTGGGCAACTGGATCCTGGATTTCATCAGCAACAGACCCCAGCACATGCGGATTGGCAGTAAAACCTCCTCCCCTTTGACCCTCAACATTGGCATTCCAAAGGGAAGCGTTCTGGGCCCGGTGATGTATTCCTTGTTTACATATGATTGTTTGGCCTTTCACAGCTCCAACACTATGATTAAGTTTGCTGACAATACCACCATTGTGGGTCTGATCACCACCAATGACGAGACGGCCTACAGAGAGGAGGTGAGGCTCTTGGGACAATGGAGCCAAAGCAACAACCTGTTTCTTAATGTCAGTAAAACTAAGGAGCTGGTGATTGACTTTAGGAAACATAAGGTACATGCACCCATCTACATCAGAGGGGACAAAATAGAGATGGTCAACAGCTTCAGATTCCTAGGGGTCATCCTCACTTCTAAACTCACATGGACCGAGCACACAGCATCCATCATCAAAAAGGCTCACCAACGCCTCTGTTTCCTCAGCATCTGAAGAAAACCAGGATGTCCACTACACTCCTCACCACTTTTGACATAAGTGCGGTAGAGTCTGTCCTTACAGAGTGTATTGCATCCTGGTATGGCAGCTGCTCCATACTGGAAAGGAAAGCCCTACAAAGGGTTGTTAAAACAACTCAGAAAATCATTGGCACACAGCTACCAGCAGTTGAGGACATGAAGACAGAGCACATTATGAATGACCATAGTCACCCTGCACAGGCACATTTCTCTTTTCTGCCCTCTGGCAAACAGTTCATATCTATTCGAACATGCACTACACGATTCAGGAATAGTTTCTAACTCAATGCCATAAGACTGTTCAAACACATTAATGTACAGTGCATCAGGAAAGTATTCACAGCGCTTCACTTTTTCCACATTTTGTTATGTTACAGCCTTATTCCAATATGGATTAAATTAATTATTTTCCTCAAAATTCTACAAACAATACCCCATAATGACAATGTGAAAGAAGTTTGTTTGAAATCTTTGCAAATTTATTAAAAATAAAAAACAAGAATTATTAATTCCTGTACATTTTTGTAATTTCTGCACCCATGTACACTTGTGTACATAGCAGTGATGTATCTATTGTATTCCTGTCTTGTCTATTGTCTGTGGAGTAGCATTCAAGAAAGTTTTTCATTGTATTTTGTACACAGTACTTCTACACATTACAATAAACGACATTGACTTTGACTTTGATATACACAAAAACAGAAGAAGAGAAGAGGGTGCGGGCTCTTATTTCAGTGCTATCCATCAATATGTCGACTGAATGGGGGTTAAAGATATGCTATTGTGTCATAGAGTAATACATACCAAGTATATAACAAATGGTCTATACTTCATTAAAATGGTGTTGTATAAAATGAGCAGATGGCCACATAGGAGAGTGCCCACTGAGTAGCCAGAACATTACATAGTGATTCCTGAATGTAAATATAACAAAAACTTAAATGGATAGATACATACATAAATAAATAAATAGTAGTTATATCTTAATATTGGCTTTGAATGCCTTTCCAGATTTGTGAGTTTATTTACATTGTCCAAAAATGTGTTTCAGGATGAAATATTGTGCTTGTTAGAAAAAAATGATCGGACAATGTCAGACATGAATGAATGTTACTTTTGCCTTTTTAAATGTATATTTCAGGAATAATCTGCCTTAACTATGGTCAGGCATAGTGTGAGGACATTACTTTAAAGATACTGTGATACCATTCAGTCTCCCTGGGGTCTCTGGGCCACTGAGCCTGACTTTACCCCCAATGTACTGCCCTGAGCAGGCTGAGTGAGTGTCGACTCGTGTAAGGAGCTTTGGCGGTGAGACGAGTGCTTGCCTGACAGTCATTGAAGATTAGGTCCTTGCAGGAAAATGGGCATAAAGACACTGGCTGTAAAAACCAATGTCTCTCCCTGTCCTTCAGCAGTGGGCCTTTAATCTCTGTCTCCCTTTTTTCCCATAATTGCCCAAAAGTCTGGCAAAGACAAACTCAGCACTGCATTGCATGTGTAATTTTTTTCATTATCATTATTGTAGAAGAGTGATGAACAGTCTGACATAGATCATGGTGAGCAAACATACAAAAAGTATAGCACTGTTTTTGTGTGATCTTTTATTTGAACTGACTTAAACTAAGGCAGAATTCTAAAGAGTCTATTTTATTATAGAGATGACTTAGAGAAATGTATTGCTACTAAACGTCCACTAAATGGCCAACATCATCCATCCATTTTCTGTATCACTTATCCTACACAGGGTCACGGGGAGCCTGGAGCCTATCCCAGGAGACGCTAGGCACAAGGCGGAGGACACCCTGGACGGGGTGCCAACCCATCGCAGGGCACAATCACACACCCATTCACACACCATGGACAATTCGGAAACGCCAATCAGCCCACAACTCGTGTCTTTGGACTGGGGGAGGAAACCGGAGTACCCTGAAGGAAACCCCCGAAGCACAGGGAGAACATGCAAACTCCACACAAACAGGGCAGAGGCAGGAATCGAACCCCCAACCCTGGAGGTGCGAGGCAAACACACTAACCACTAAGTGTTATAAATGCTGTAAACGCTGGCCAATCTATAAATAGTCTGATGGGTCGAAGAAGACGAACTTGCAAGAATAGTTGGTTAAGCTGTAGTAAAGGTCTGGCAGAGCATCACCAGGGAAGAAACCCAGCTGGTGGTGTCTGTGGGTTCCAGACTTTACACTGAGTGCAAATGATTTGCAACCAAGTATTAGAAATTGCAATTTAATTTATGATTGTTAGTTCGTCCACTTACTTTTGGTCCCTTTAAAAAGGGGGACCAAAAGTGCTGTAATTCCTACACCAATCCCCCAATGTTTATGTTAATTAAAATTAAAGCTAAAAGCCTTCATTTTGACGTCGCAGTCATTATTTAATTTTGACTCCAATATATTATGGTAGACAGTTCAAATAATAATAACTTGGGTGCTGTCCAAATATTTATGAACCTGACTGTATATGTACACACGTTCAGGGAGAATGTCTGTAATTCCTCTTAGAATATTTAAGTCCTTAAGCGTTTTTTTTGTTTTGTTTTTTTTTTGTTTGGGGTTTTTTTTTACAGTGTTTAAGGCAATTAGATTTTGGAAAACACTGTGTACCTTTGGAGAATCACAAGTTAAAAGATTAAGGTTTTAGATGTCACTAACATATAGACTGGAAGAAATGTAGGCCTCGTTGAGTGACTCATTGTAGACAATTCTATTCTATTAACTACACTGAAAGCAAGAAAGTAAGGTCTAAAAGGAGCAACTGGAGTGAGACAGAGTATGTAACTTAAACATGGGTTAGTAGCAAGGCCTACCAGCAGAAAAGTACAGCTGTTCAGGAGTTGTCACAAATCCAAAATGTATTGTCTGATCTTCCTGATGTTACAGATAGCAAATGAGAGCCATAAATGCTCATCTGTCATTATCCCAAGGTTCCTGGTGAACCTTGATGATAATAGCACTGACAAGCTGAGCTTGATGGCAAAGGTGTTATGACAAGAATCCTTGTCTTTGATAAAAAAAAATAAAAAATAAAAAAATCTATGTCAGTGTCAGAGCTCACCTACTGAATCAAATTTCTCTGCTGGGGTGAAAAATGTCCTTTTATGTCAGGTATTATCATTTGTTTTTCAAGTGCTTTTAAATATTATACATATTCCTCTTGGTGAATTTGCTCATTCCACGTAATATTACTGCTACAAATATAATCAGGTCATTATTTTATCGATATACAATTTGGATTCATCCGTATAATACTAATGCAATTATGGGGAGTTACAAGCATACAGTTTTGGCCAAATGACATATTTTGTTGCTTTTTTAAGTGAAAAGAAGTAAACACAACCTCTGCAAACTTTTTTTTATAATATTTTTCTGCAAATAATAATCCACAGTTATTTCATATTGATGAACTTGCAAATTGGAGTCTTTTTTAGGAGTCTTTTTTATTCTTTATCAATGAATTTTCACCCATTCTTCTTTCCAGAATGCTTCTAGATATCCATTTTTTTTTTGCAACCATACCTTTGGTGATTGTGACCAAAAAGTTCAATTTAATCAGTCCACAACATCAAAATGCCTATGGAATATCTAGATATTTTTTTGCATAGATCAGATGTTTACTTCTGTGATGAGGTCGTAGTTAAGGATTCCTTCTGTTGATTCTCAGTTACAGTTACATTTATATAGCGGTTTTCTAGACACTCAAAGCACTTTTACATTGTGTGTGTGTGTGTGTGTGTGGGGGGGGGGGGGGGGGGGGGGGGGGAGTGATGTAGTCAATTCAGGGATGGTGATTATTAGAGGGCCATGATAGATAAAGGTGATTTGAAGAGTCAGCCAATTTATTACACTCTGGAATTGTTATTCCTAATGACAATTCTTGACCTGCCTAATAAGTCCATAATAGTCAATTAAAGCATAACAAGTTAATTATGTTCTAAGACTTTACATCTGTAAGGGTGTCCAAACCTTTCAACATGCCACAAATGTACTCTATACATGCTGCTTACTAAAATTGGAAGAAACAAAAGTGAGCACATTGCAAAAGTAATATTACCAATGATAATTGTTAAGGGTTTTTGTTTGTTTGCTTGCTTGTTTGTTTGTTTGTTTGTTTACTTAAAATATGTCCAGAGAAACATTCTGCCAGACACTACACATTATAATCTGGCTGGAAGGAAAACAGCACTGCATAAACCATTACACACTCTGTGACATTCATGCATTTCCCAAAACAGCAGACACCACCATGTTTGCTGCTGTATAGGAAACATTCTGTGTGACATTTTTTCCTTAATGCTGGGAAGAAATGAAAAAGAATATACAAATGAAAATATTGCCTTTAAATCCAAGAAAGAGAAAGATCTACAACTAGGTTTATTAAAATTGACATTTTTGTCAACTTAATGAAAAATGGACTTGCATGTATTACTTTTCAACCAACTCTTTTTAAATACAGCTGTCCACCAGGTGAGCATAATGATGTTTATATATAGACCCTTCAATATATGGACAAGCAATGACCACACTAAGGCAGGCAAATATTATTGCACTGAAGTGGTAAGGAACCTTGTAGTAGTATGCAAAGGAAATGAAAAACTAGGTACCTCAGGTCTTTCTACGCCTAGCACTGCTCTATAACTTGCACTCCTGCAGTAGTATACAGTATGAACATTTATCAGGAAATAAATTCTGTCTTGACCTATCTGACCCTACGTGCAACTTTTTACACAGGATTTGACAAATTTTCATGAGTGGAATGACTGTCATACTGAAATCATTCTTCACTCTGTTACCTTCTTTACTGTTTGCAACTGTGTTACAGCTTAATTCTGTTATACATGCTTAATACTATATTATTCTGACTCTTTTTCAGTCTTAAACAACAACATCAGCAATGAAAGTTATTGCTGGACGTATTGGAGGCATTGCTACTGAAGCTCTGAAGAAAACAGAGAATGGATGTACTTGCAAACATTTGTGGAGATGCACAGGCATTAAAGGGACACCACGGACAATACCTCTATCTTTCACTGAGTTTCTTAATACTTTGGAGGCTCCTCGACTGTTTTGTGCTTTATGTTTGCATTCTAGATTAGTGTAAACTCGACTGTCATGAGCTGGAAAGAAACACTGTTATCCTGTAGGACTAAAGTATGAACTTCATGTCAAATTGATGTCAATCTGTGTTACAGTGGTTCTGATAATCACAATGGCACTCATTGTATACAAGCACTAGCCTGAAAAGACAGGGTCACTGAGTATTTTCTTACATTCACAAAGTCTATATAATTAATATAAGTATGTAATTATCTATGATATTTATAGTCTATTCCTTAATACCTGCGATCACTGCTTTTGTGGACTGTTTAGGCATTTCAGAATGGGAAAAAAGCACAAATAACAGGAGGTTGGTCATTTAATGACTGCATTTTATTAGGTAATTGTCTTGCTTGTGCTTAAATGTTGCTAGTAATGGTCAGTGGTAAAGCCAATAGACTGCTTGTATGGGAATTTTAGTACAGAAGTGGACATAGACAATATTTTCACACAGATCACATTATTTTCTCTTTAATAAAGTTATTCAATATAAACCATATTTAATATGAAGAAAACATTCCTACATTTCTCTGCAACGTAGTACTGCTGAGAGTGGATTTAGAGCTACTGAGTGTACTGAAGCTCTGCCTTATTTCCTGACCCAAAAGAAACTTCATTAGCAATGTATGTATTTCCTTCCCATTAGTGTTTAGAGGAAGCTTGATAAGTGAATAATGCTATGTCAATGTTTTGAATTAATTACAGACCATTCTTATTCAAACATTTTATTTCTAAATTGTTGATGGCATTGAGCTTTGTGTACTTTTAATGATGTCAAAAGGACTGCCTTTAGAGAACATTACGATAATTTGTAATGTTTTCTTCTTCAGAAAAGTTACAATTTTATGACCTTATTCAGGTGGCAGATAGTTTATGTAAGCAAATTATTAAACATCACAATGGTTCTGTTTGGAATTGGATTAATTATGCAAAAAAAAAAAAGTGTAAATAAATAGTATCAGGAAAAAATATTCTAAAGCCCTTAAGTGTTATTATAGGAAGACTGTAATCTTTCAGGCATGGTATGAATTGTCTGCTGCATCCTAAATAATGTATGGTTGAGTTTATTCATTTGGGATGTTGTGCCATCAGATCATGGACAAGAACCTAATTTTGATAGGTATGTACGTATGTTTATACTACAACACGTCTTCATAATTATAACTGTAAGTATGTGGATGTTATGAATGGCATTACTGTTAAATGGAAAACATGGACAACTTTTCACTAAATCAGGGTTGGGGATCAAAAGAAATTCCTTTCAGAGGATTTCTTCTCACACTGTACTAACAGACAGGACTTCATCACCATGTCACCAGAGTAGAGAGTATGACAGTGGATCCACATTATCTCGGTGTTTATGCTGTTAATATTGTTGTGATGTTCATCTTGTGTAATGAAATTTCAAATGAACGTGAAACTAAATGTGTAGTTGGTTATGGTCTCAATGGGGTGTGGAGCTGAATCAGGGGTACTAATTCCTGTAGAGTCAGTTTGGTAATTTTCCATCTGTAACACGCTTACTTAACATGGTCATTAACTACTGAGTTAAGGCAGATTTTAAGTAGGTCAGACAGGTTAAATCAAGTCAAACTGTGTTGAACTCCTGAAGTCTGGTGTTTGACATTCCAGGTCTAAATTGTGCATTTAAAAGTTGCAGAAAACACACTGTATGTTTATGAAAAATTATATGAATGGACAAAGTATGCTACAGAAAAGGCTCAGGTATAAAATATGAGAAACTATTGCATGCCGTGTTACGTGTCATCTGAAAATTTATATGAGAATGTTGTAACTTCGGCACATTTTAAATATACCTGATAAACTATTTTCTCTTTCAAATAAGAAATAATAATAAATAATCATCAACTTTATTTTTATAGCACATTTCATGCATAAAACTGCATCCCAAAGTAAGTGCTTTGCAATAAAATGAAAAGGACACTAAAATAGTTATCAACAAGAATCAAGTAGGGGGATAATGTCGGTAACAACAACAACAATAATAATAAAATATAAATGATTAAGAAAAAACGAGTAAAAACTAGAGTAGCAGTAAATAAAAACAGAAGAAATCATATAAACTAGAATTTGTGCAAGAAAAACAAGGATGACACATAATGTATGACGTACTAATACATTAAGTGCAATTTATTAAATCTATCCTAAAAGAGACTGAGAGCCAGTGTAAGCCAATGTTTGGACTCAAAAGGGGTGAGTATGGGTTCATGTGGAACATCATACAGAATGTCATGGTTTTAGAAACAATCATTAAGCAAAGTATTTCCTGTCCCAATAAGTATGAATAAAACCACTTCCCTGACAGTACAACCAATTTTTCATGTCTGTCTAGTAATATAGAATGATCAACAGTATCAAAGGCAGCAGAATGATCTAACAGTACAAGAGCAGATACATTGTCCTGATCAACATTGAGTTTCGATCAATTAACTACCATCATCTACGCTGTTTCTCAAGGATTCAAGCATTTTTATTGTCATTCCAACACATGTAGTTGAGGAGGAATGAAATTAAGTACCAAAGGTCAGGTTAAAACCACTCACAAGTAATAACAGCTAACTCACTCATAAATAAATAAACACAAATACCCAATCATACACACATATGCATGCACTAAAACCTGATAAATTCGCAGCATAACAAAAGATATGAAAAAACCTTCTGTACTGTGACATGATCTGAACCCTGACTGTTTTTCTTTTAATTATTATTACTATTATAACTACTCTTTTAGCTGTGCTGAACATGTTTTGCCAGTATTTTTGAATAACATTGTGTAGCATCTAGATGGAATGCCCATCGATATCTTATCACTTATGCCATAGGACTCTACATGTAACATGCAAATGGTATTTACAGAATATTCTTCCAGTGCATCAGAATGCACCCTGAACACAATGCTAGTTCATCACAGGGCATCACACATGCACACACTTATTCACACCTCTGTGGAATTTGGAGTTGCCATTCCACCTACTAGCAAGTTTTTGAGAGGTGGGAAACCCATGTGGACAGAACATAAACAGAACATGTGAAACTCCACACAGACAGTAACAGGAGTTCAGCTGTGAACCCCAGACCCCGGTGTTAAGAAGCACAAAAAATATTGGCTATGGCACCATGATGTCTGTCTTGAAATAGAGACTTAATAAACAAAGCTTTACTCAATTTTGAAAAGTATTCGGTGTTTTGATTTTGGTTTGTTTGATAATTCACCATATTCCACTTACTCTCCAACCTACATAGACCATAACAATTTCCTTGTGGTATTCAATTTAATAACCTTGTGCATAAGAGGTTATCATGCTCCAGGTAGCACCAAGGTGAAGAAGTATAACTGAAGTACAAATGTTCAAATTTGTCGTTGAGGTTTGAGGTAGTTTTTATGCCACCTGCTTTTGAAGAACCTGTGACCATGGTCACCTACTCCTGCAGACACTCTTGACCACTGCTACCTACTTGCACATACTTTGACATTCCTGCCCATTCTAACAGATACTTCTGCTTGTATCCACCTACACTATTTTAACATTTAATCAATTGGTCCAATCCCCCAAAATACATGCAAGTAAATATAACAACTAATTCACAGTTTAAGTCAGTTTTGCTTCTGATTTGACTTGATACATTGGGACTACACCAATACCAGATTGGCCAGACCAAGCTTGGATAAAATTTGTCTTGCAAATTCACTTGAATAGGAACGGACACAGGTTGCACTAAATGAATTAGTGTGTGATCATTTTACTATGAACAGAGTTCATCAAGGTGCACTTTAATGCAATTTCAGATTCAGCATCGAGTGGCAGATGGCCTTGAGATCCATTATGGCCATTAGGAATATTTAGTGATAGCTTATGGATTGTAAACCATCCATTGGTGTTCATAGAGTGCTTTGAACGAAATTTCATGATATTTTCTTTTTTGTAATTCCTTATAATAATAATATTGTTCACCCTGACAAGAGTACAACAATGAGCACTGTTGTTGAAACTACTGGGAAATGAGTTCTATGTGAATTGTTGATTGCATAAGACCTGCTTGCTTTTGTTGGACACATACTGAATCCAGCTGGGATCAGAATGGAGCAAAGCAAGGTCTGGGCAGTGTTTGAATGGCTAGTGCCCAAGATGCTAAACTAATTATTTAGAGGATTAGGACTTATAGTATTTGAAAGCTTTTATTGGAGGTTTATTAGGACCTCTAATAATGTGGCTTCACTTACTGTACTGTTTAGTATGCCATTATAGAAATCTAGGATATATATACTATGGATCACAGAAGAGGTCAGGGTACCAGCAGAAGTAGTATTTTGTATTCATTGTTGTTCATAAATCATCAGCATTTAAATAGATTAGTTGCACATTGTAGACATTGTCTTTTAGGAGAATTCTCTGCTGCAACAGGAGCACTGCTGTGCAAGAAGGGCATTATAACCTGTCACAATTCAACCCCATTCCATCTGCCTTGAATTCTAGCCACATTCCATCAAGTTGCCATTTGCAAACTTTTGTGATCCTGTCAGTACAACCTAATTATTGTTCTATTGATATCTGTCTTAATTGCCCTAGGACTCTTGTGCTTGGTTTCTGTTTACTGCTTTGGACTATTTGTTATTCTCAGTAAACTTTCATACATAGCAGCCACAGTCTGTCTGTGTGTACATTAGACTCAGGATTTGGCCAAACATCATTTCAAGTCAGGATGCTTGGCAGTCATGTCATATGTATCTGGTAATGTAAAACAGTAGTCACTGCACCAGGCATGAGTAAAACTTCTCCTAAGCTATTCACTGAATGAAGTGAACTAATTTTGACTAATTTTGCTTCCACCTCCTACATGTAATTTAAAGCCACAAATCTGACAATCTTGGAAGCTTGGGTGAATAGAAAACAAGAGTGCAAGGTTGGTGTCACATCTATCTGGAAGACTGAACATAGGGGAACTGTATATTATTACTATTTCATGACACCCTGTTTTATACAACAGCAGTCTAAAGGAAAAGGACTAGAAAAACAGGAGTAAACAGAAAGGTGACTGGATTGCAGTTAGGCATTTCTACAAGATTATTTTTCAACTAGTTACTGGATGTTAACAAGCTCTAATAATATGCCTAAATGATTTCCTGATAATAAGAAATTCTCAATGTGAAAATCAGGTGTGACTTCTGCTTAATTCTATAACTATTGATTGGCTACAATTCACCATTTAGTGGAAGAGCACTTAACAGCCCACTCGCTGAGACAAATCAGCAGCTTGCATGGAATTACCTAGCCTGTCAAATTCACAACATAATGCCTCTGATCAAAGCAGTATTAGAAACTCTAACACCTGAGCATCAGACCCATATGTGGGTCTTCCCCAAACTGTTGCCACAAAGTTCAAACCCAAAATTGTATAGGATTTCTTTGTATGTTGCAGCATTACAATTTCCCTTCACTGGAACTAAGAGGCCCAGACCTGTTCCAGCATGTTGAGATCAGGCCTGAGAAACCCCATTAAACACCTTTGGAATGAATTTGTATACTGACAATGCCGTCCTCATCCAACATCAGTACCTGGCCTCACTAATGTTCTTGTGGCTAAATGAGCACAAATCCCCACAGCCACACTCCAGCATTTAATGGAAAGCCTTCCCAGTAGAGTTGAGGTTATTATAACAGCAAAGGATGAATAAATCTGTAATGTTCAAAAAGCATATATGAGTGTTATGGTCAGGTATCCACAAACCTTTACCCATAAAGTGTATATGAAAACATATTTAGATTAATTTGTATTATATAAACAGTAACTTTCAGGTCAGAAACAGCCTTAATTATGTAGAAACAATTAATGAAATATTTTTTGTTGTTGTTATTCAGTACTGATGACACTAAGGCTACAGTTACATTCCATTTTAAAATGCGAAAAAAAAAAATCAATATAAAATATTTAGTTGAGGCTGAGCAATGTGTTTTTTTTCCCATACTACGCTCTAAAGGTTGCCATATTGATTTCGGAGACTGTCCAATCCGAAGATACTTATTTTTGTTCTTTCTCTCCACAGTGGCTACTAGCAAAATAGACTACATCTCAGAACAGTTAACCTCATATGAGGTTTTAGGCAACAATAAATTTTCTTTAGAAATGCAGACTCCACATACCTGAAGTAACTGAACACAGAGAAAATCCAATCAAACATTTTGGTCAAGGTCACTCGTCATTTCCAAAAAGAAACATTGGAATGCCAATAAGTACAAACCAAACAGTTATTGGCAATTGTAATCACTTCAAAATCTTTGCCTACTGCATGGTTTCTTTAGGCTATTTCCTGTGTTATAGTTACATATGCATTACATGCAATGAACTGGCACATGCTAATATCACTGTTTCTTAAGTGTACTCAAAGACACAAAGATCCATGTCTTTGGTTTTCTAAAGTTTCACCCCTAGAACCATGTTTCAATGTTTTTTAAAACATAATTAATTCATGACAATGGTGCCTCTGAAAGGACAATTCACACCCCCAAACTGTATAACATCAAAACTATTCTACCCATGGCATTTTCTTTTAACAGCAAAGACGATTATTATAACTGCAACCCAATTGTCTGGGTAGATAACTCACACTCTGATAATACACTGTATATTTGACTTGGAGATTGTTTCAATTATCATTCTTTTTTTTTCCCACTGTACACATTCTGTATGTATGTTTGGTATGAATTGCTTTTTAGATATAATATAACTTTAATCTATTACCATAACTGTTCATTTCTAAAGTCATTATTAAATGGTCTACAGCACACTGTGCAGTGGTGCATTTTATAGAGTAAACTGAAGAGTTATTTTTCCACTATTTCCTATTTAAGGATTTAGACTTACTGTCACAGTATACACAGGGATAAAAAGTATAACGTAAGTTAAATCTTCAGGTGTAGATCCCCAACAGCAAAGTAAGCATTTATACTAAAATACAACCCCGATTCCAAATAAGTTGGGACACTGTGTAAAATGTAAATAAAAACAGTATGCAATGATTTGCAAATCTCATAAACCCATATATTATTTACAATAGGACATAGAAAACCTATCAAATGTTTGAACTGAGTAAATGTACCATTTTAAGGAAAAAATAAGGTGATTTTGAAAGTTGAGATGGGGCAACAAAAGGCTGGAAATAAAGTGTTACTAAAAAGAAACAGCTGGAGGAACATTTTGCAACTAATTGGGTTAACTGGCAACAGGTCAGTAACATGATTTGGTATAAAAAGAGTTTCTTAGAGAGGCAGTGTTTCTTAGAAGTAAAGATGGGATTGAATCTGGATGGAAGCATATGTTACTCTTTCCAGATGTGCAAGCTGCCCATTCCATAGGCACTAATGCACCCCCATACCATCAAAGATGCAGGCTTTTGAACTGAGCACTGATAAAAAGCCAGATGGTCCCTCTCCTCTTTAGTCCTCTTGAGTCTAGAGGACGCGGCGTCCATGGTTTCCACAAAGAATTTCACATTTCGATTCGTCTGACCACAGAACAGTTTTCCACTTTGCCTCAGAAGACGGTGGCATTTCTGGATCATGTTCACATATGGCTTATTCTTTGCATGATAGAGCTTTAACCAGCATTTGTGGATGTCACGGCGAACTGTGTTCACAGACAATGAGTTCTGGAGGTGTTTCTGAGCTCATGCAGTGATTTCCATTACAGAATCATGCCCGTTTTTAAATGCAGTGCTACCTGAAATCCCGAAGATCATGGGCATGCAATTTTGATTTACACCCTTTACCCTTGCACACAGAGATTTCTCCAGATTCTCAGAATCTTTTGATGATATTATGTACTGTAGATAATGAGATATTCATAGTATTCACAATTTTAAGTTGTGGAAGATTATTCTGAAATTGTTTCACAAATTGTAGATGCAGTTTTTTGCAGATTGGTGAACCTCTGTCCATCTTTACTTTTGAACGACTCTGCCTCTTTTTATACCCAATCATGTTACTGACCTGTTGCCAATTAACCTATAGCTGTTTATTTTTAGTAACACTTACTTTTCCAGACTTTTATTGCCACCGTCCCAACTTTTTGGAGACGTGTTGCGTGCTTTTTTGGAATTGTAGAATAAGGTTTTTTTTTTAAAAAAAGGAAAGAATAAAAGACAAGAGATTG
Organism: Ictalurus punctatus; assembly: GCF_001660625.3. Taxonomy (NCBI): domain Eukaryota; kingdom Metazoa; phylum Chordata; class Actinopteri; order Siluriformes; family Ictaluridae; genus Ictalurus; species Ictalurus punctatus. The sequence continues at coordinate 18,933,319 of NC_030418.2, forward strand.
AACTGTTCAAAATTTGTACTGTGCCTCACCCATGGCACCTATTTGTAATAACCACCTCTTTCCCCCCTCCTTTATGGATTCCACGTTTTCTTTGTGGGAAAAGAAGGGTCTGAAATGCTTTGAGGATCTTTTCATTAGTAATGTGTTTGCAAACTTTTCTGAATTATCCTCGTCATTCAGCCTGCCTCCGTCTCACCTATTTCGTTTCTTTCAAGTTAGGCATTGTGTCTACTCCCTATTCGCTGGTTTCCCCTCCTTACCTACAAAGTCTGCATGGGAAGAGATGTTCAAGCTGAATCCTAATAAAGGTGGCATTATTTCACGGATATATGCAACAATCTGGTCACAGGACGATTCTTACAATATCAAAACCATTAGTGCTTGGGAAGAGGAATTGGGCCTGGAGCTTGAGGATGATTACTGGGGCAGAGCGTTAGATAATATACGTAACACCACATCCTGTGCTAGACTTAGTTTCATACAATTTAAAGTACTCCATAGAGCTCACCTCTCTAGGAGTAAACTGTCTAAAATATATCCCAATGTTCCTGACATGTGTGAAAAATGCAAACTTTCGTCCTGTAACCTCAGTAATATGTTTGCACTTTGTCCCAAATTGCAGAACTTTTGGAACTCTTTCTTGAAAACTATGTCTGACGTTCTTAAAATCAAATTAGATGTCTGTCCTTTAATTGCCATCTTTGGTGTTCCACCTCAGCGTCAACCTCTGAACCATAAACAAGCTAGTGTTGTGGCCTTTGCATCGTTACTTGCTCGGCGCAGAATACTGTTGTCTTGGACCTCTCCACAACCCCCCTCTATATCAGTCTGGCTTAAGGATTTAATCTTCTTTTTAAAACTTGAAAAAATCAAGTACAACATCAGAGGCAGGGGTGACTCATTTTTGGGAAAATGGGCACAATTTATTACCTACTTCAATGATGTATGCATCTTGGTGGTGGATTGAGGAGAGGTGGACTGTAATTCCTGATCATCTTATCCCTTTTTTTGTTGTTGTTGTTTTGGGTTTTTATGTTGGTTAAGTTTTTTTTTGTTTGTTTTGTTTGTTTGTTTGTTTTTTGTGTTTTTGTTTGTTTGTTTATTTATTTATTTATTTCCCCCCCTTTCTTTTGGTTTTGGCTGTGGTTGTTTGTTGGGGTTGTTGGGTGGGGGGTTATGTAAAATGTAAATTTTCAATAAAAATTCTATGATCAAAATTTGTACTGTGGGGCACTAATGGCCACTGTAAAGATACACCGTACACTAATACTGTCACATTACATCCATCATTGTGTAACAGTCAGTATATTGATAGTAATTAAGCAGAAAAGGTGAAATATAGAGCTCATTATCTACCACTTGCTACTTCAGACTTGCTGAAGCTGAAGCCAAACTGTAATATACAGCCAAACAGTTACATCAAATGTTTACAAAGAACTGTTGTCCAATTGGGACAGATTAATCTACAGCTGTCAGAACATACTAATAATATGCCAAATCAGCCCCAGAACAGCTAGCACTGATTACTTTAAAAGCAATTTAATGTTAGTCTACAGTCTCCAGTAATCATTCAAATGTGTAGTGCTGGATTGTGCAATTCAAACAGACAGGCAGGTAATACTGGATTTGGGTTGATCATAAACACTTTAGAAATAAAACTGATGAGAAATTCATCTGGAAATAATGGATGGTGTTTGTGCAGCTTGCCATGGTTCTGTGAATAATGTTTAGTATGTATTTATGCATACTGTAATGCAGCATAACAGTTTTAGAAAAGATGTGTTCATTTTCCTTTACAGACAGGTAAAGGAGGTATTTCTTTTTTTTTAAAACATCAGTTAAACTTTAGTTACAAATTGCTAGAACTAGGCCATGGATGTTTTGAACAGAAGGTAGGGAACACATTGTTTCCGGATTAAAAACCAACCACCGAGATTCTCTATTTAGAACTTATCGCTCAATTACTGTTGTAGTTCATCAAAAAGTGCTGCTGACAGCACAGAAAGATGTCAAACAGTGTGTAGCTGTGAATTTCCATATTGGAGATCTCAGTTTCTTTTTAAATAGTTACTTTAAGTTCTTTTGGCCTTTAAATAACAATATTATAAGGGAGGGGTAAGTAATTAGTTATGATATTATATATACAAAGATGTTTTTTTTTTTTTTTTTTTAAAGGACACAGTAATCTCTGAATTAGATACGAGATTAGGCTTGATGGTTAATATAATAAACACAAGATTTATTAAATATCTGCAGGTTATTTCTTTGAATAGAGTGAATTCTTAGTCTTTAAAAAACATGCAAGCACTGATAAAAGTAAATTGCAAAATATATTTGTCATGAAGTGGACAGATGGATGCAAGTGCAGGTTTACTGGTTACATCAAAACCAGTGGAGCAAACAAGCAGACATGAAATAGACAAGACTAAATTTGTAAATGTGAAGCAGGCTACGCTATATGACCAAAAGCATGGGAAAACCTGACTATCACACCCATTTGCTCCTATTCCAAAATCATAGGCATTATGTGCTCATTCAGTTACAAGAGCATTAGTGAGGTCAAGTGAGGAGGCCTGGTGTACAGTCAGAGTTCCAATTCATCCCATAGGTGTTCAGTGGGGTTGAAGTCAAGATTCGGGCCACTCAAATTAATAAGATTTACACTATATGGCCGAAAGTTTCTGGAAACCTGTCCATCAGACTCATAACTTGTGTTGCCACAAATTTGGAAGCACACAATTGTGTAGTATAATGATAATGATAATGATAAATGAGTCTTTATTGGTCACATATACATTAGAGCACAGTGAAATTATTTTCTTCACATACCCCAGGCTGTCAGGAAGCTGGGGTCAGAGCACAGGGTCAGCCAATGACTTTGCATGACTTTTTATGATGTAGCATTACAACTGAAGGCACCAATGATAAAATGATTAGAGTCACATTGTGCTTGAATTCCAGAATTTGAATTTAAAAGTTCAGAACCTTCTTATGTCATAATAGTTGAGAACAGAGAAAATCTTGATGATATGTTCACTAGACCCATTCATAGTCTTTATGAAGACACCAAAAGTTATCAGCCATTATTGTTTACATTGTGTTAATTGAAGCATGAAAAAATGCTTGCGCGGACTCTGATCTTTCTTTTGTGGGTATTCACAGTAATACAATGATGAACTTATACTAATTTATTCAACTGAGCATCATCAACGTCACTTAAATACTGAAAACTCACAGAATATACATTATACATCAATCTCAACTTGAATAGTATTAATTATAATTAATATTTTAAAGAAATAATTAATTATTAATTATTAATATTAATATTATATTCTTATATTAATATTAGAGCAATTACTAATGAGATATGTTGAAGAAATCTGACAGTAAGTTAACAATGAAATTCACTCACCTGGGCGTCTGCCATTACTCAGAGCCTATTGGCTGATTTCGGTCATGTGACTGGACTGTGATAATTTTTCCATAGCATGGCTTATTTTAAATGGAAAATTCTGTGACCCTGATCTTTCTATCATCCAAGTAAATTTATGAGATCATTCGTCAATGCTCAATCAACAGCCATGGATGCAGAACTCCAAAAATACAGTTTTGTGACTCTGATCGTTTTTTTTATTGTGGTCTTCATTTTCTTTCTTCACTTGACTGGAACTAAGGGGCCCAAACCTGTTCCAGTAAGACAATGCTCCTGTGCACAAAGCAAGGTCCATGAAGACATGGTTTGCTAAGGTTGGAGTGGAAGGACTCAAGTAGCCTGCACAGAGCCCTGACCTCAACCCCACTGAATTGTGCGATGAACTGGAACAGAACACTGACTGTGCCCCAAGGCCTCCTCATCTAACTCAGTGCTTGACCTCACTAATGCTCTTGTGGCTGAATGGGCAAATACCCACATCCACACTCAAAATCTAGTGGAAATGGGATGCTCTTAAATCACATATGAGTGTTATGGTCAGGTGTCCACAAACATTTGGCCATATATTTTACCTATATCTGTATTTGTATGCATTTTGATTGTGACTATATCTATTACATATTACAAATTCATTTTAAAATGTAATTTTATATAGAGGATATGCAGTACTTTCAAATAAGTGGACAATTTGTGTAGTTGGTAGTGTAGTTGGTACTGTAAGCATGGATTTAGTTTATCCTATTTTGTACAGGTAGCATGTTATATCTTAAATATTGTACAGAAATCTGTCACACTTAAATTGTCTTGTTATGCATGCATATTTACAAACAATGTCCAACTATGTTCTACTACAATCCATGTGTAACAGGTTATATTTTCAATCATTTAGGGCCTTACTTCAGAGTTTATCTAGAATATTTATTTAACGTTCAAATTCGTAAACAAATTCGAGCAGTGGTTCTCTGAAACACCTCATTACCTTTTACAACTGATCCTATACAATGAATAATAAAAACATTTGCTTATTTACAGCCAAGTGCATGTTGATAATAAGATGTTTTAGTATGTTTTTCTTACAAACCAGTTGAATATGTAGTAATTACCAGCCATAATTATTACAGTTAATGAAGAGAGATGATTACATTTATTTTAGACTCAGTCATTACTGCCATATTAGGCTGTGTCATTATAGGAAATACAAGCATAAATGAGTAAATGAAAGACTTCATCATGAAACATGTACCAAATAAAATATGAGCAAGCTAAAAGAAAAAGAGACATGTAGGATATGATGTGTGAGGTAAGCAGAGTTTCAGAAACCTAATTATTCAGTTATGCAAAGAATAATTTAAAGGACATTAATTAATTCATTTGAGTCACCTGCAATTTCTGAAACAGTTCGACAGTACTAATATTGCATTAAAATATTCCACTGCAGTCTTACTAAATGCAGTACAAGAAAAATGACCCATAGTGAATGCTTAAAGGGTTGGATCAAAATATTTTAATTGAACTAAATAGGTAGTCACTCCATATAATCTGAAAACAATAACAGGCCAGTAATGATTCGCCTGATTTCCATGAAAGTCTCAGAAGCTTATAATTATCTTCTGTGAGCCACACACAGCACCTTACTTTGCCCCTTTAGGAAGCAGTTGGCTATATTATGGAGAGGGAAAAAAAGAACAGAAAACATAGAAAAACTTGAATAACTGAAAAGCATATTTATGTCTGCTCTGCTAGTGTGGTAATGTTTTTATTATATGAAAAGGCATTTCATAAACCTACTTTATTTTTAATCATCTATATTTGTGTTCTCTGCAAATTGCAAGAAAGTACTTAGTCCTATGTTTGTACATAGGGTCATCAAATGGTAGTCTCTACAAACCTGAAATGCTAAAGCATCCATGTCAATCAGCTTTGGACAGTGTGGGGGGAATATGGGTTAAAAATAAATGAGTGGAATATTTATCTAATGTCGATTCTGTAACAATCTTTAACCTGAGATTCCCTGAAAAGTAACTTTACAATAGTCACAGCCTGGTATATTTTAATGTACACGATTTTATGAGAAAGAGAAAAACATCTGTCTCTTTCTGATATTTTTAATATCAGCTGTAACATTTTAATGTGTCTACCTTCACAACTCAATTAGAATATTTACTTCAACTTGTTTGGGAGAATCTTTTTTTTTTTGGCAAAAATGCCCACAAATTATAACTGTAACAGGGAGGCAAAGTAAAATTAATACATAAACTGTGTATGGAAGATAATTTATAGAGAAATGTAACAAAACATGTATGAAATATAAACAAATACACTTGCCTAGTGTGAAGTCACAGTGGGTATCATTGCTATCTTACAGCTCCAGGGTCTCCTTACTGTCTTTTCAGGTGTCTCACATGTTTTTTGTCCAGGCTCAATAGGTTTTGTCCAGGTTCTCTTGTTTCCTCCGACTTTCTAAAAAAATGCTGGTAAAACTGACGACAGTAAATTGGTTATGTATGAGGAAGTGACTGTGTGCATCCAGTGTGTATTCCCAACTCCTGTCCAGTGTTACTGGAATAGGCTCAGGACCATCATGACCCGGATCAGAATAAAGTGTTTACTGAAGGTGAATGAATGAATGAAAAATTACACAAACATGTAAATATTTACAAAATATTTCAAGTAAATAACATTATAACATTCAAGTATATAACATTCCCACATTTCAAGTATAACAAACATTCCCACATAATATACATTTGGTAGACTCCCTTATCCAGAGCAACTTACCTTTATATCATTTATACAACTGAGCAGTTGAGGAACAAGGGCCTTGCTCAAAGGCCCTGCAGTGGCAGCTTGGCAGAGCTAGGATTTAAACTCATGATCAGGAGTCTACCCTTCTGATCAGGAGTCCAACATCTTAACCCTTTGTCCAATTTCTTAAACCTTATTCCCTAAGCAGCTCTTAACAAGCTTAACCCAAGCAATGCCATCTTTCACTAACTTGTACTCCCAGTCCAATGAGCAAATTTCTTGCAATCGCAAGCACAATTTGTTCAACACAATGGTTTTATATAAATTTGTTTGTTTGTGTTCACACTGATATTTAATAGATTTATGCTAAATGAATTTCCATGCTAAACATTAATTAGAAGTCTAAATTAAAAAAATCAAAAAAGAGAAAATGCATACTAGAACAAAATACTTAGATATGCTAACAGAGGAAAGTATGCGTTAGTTGCATTCTTATTACAAATATCGCAAGGTCAATCACAAGCACTTATTTTGCATCTTAGCTTCAAAACAATAATTTTTGCTGCAGAACAAAGGTTCAGTGGTATAGACAGATATTAGACAAAATGCTACAGCTTGCTTACTCTATATATACAGGTTTTATATATATATATATATATATATATATATATATATATATATATATATATATATATATATATATATATATATATATATATAAAACATTTAGCTATATCCTTTTCTGCACTTCCCCAGGCCTCCCTTTGAAGTGATACTTTTTTGTAATTAAGCCTGTAATAATGCTTTTCCTCTTTTTTTTTTTTTTGGTACACACAGGACAAGCTTAACTGTCTACACAGCACAGATGGAATTTTGTCATGCTTCATGTGTTACCTTCAGCTGTGGCTCCACCACCCCCTCCCATGAGAGAGAAGAGCACTGACTATAGGGAAAACTGGGGCAGGTAGTTTTATTACACTAAACTCAGAGACCAAATCCCTGCTGGGAAAACTGAGGAATATGGCCTGCCAGCTCCTGCATCATGTATAACAATAGAAATTCTGGATACTGCGCCATGAGTAATATTTATACTAATATACCTATAGTACATAGCATTTTACTAAACACTTATAATAAATATTTAAATAATTCTTTACAGGGAGAGATTTAATTTATTACAATATGAAATGTAATAATATAATTAATTCACACAGATAATATGGCAATATTCCAAACCAGTATCCAAAACCAAAATCCCAAATCCTCCTGGAGAGGATTGTTTTGTTTGTTTGTTTTTTATACTCTGTCATAGGAAGACCATGTCCATGTCAATACATCAGCGCTAGCTGCAAAAAATATATACATATATTACAATGACTTAGTTAAGGGAGATATGATTTCTAAGAGCTATAATCATCCTCTTCCATGGGAGAGCTCAAAAGCCAATATAATGTAATGAAGGATGTAATTAAGAAAAACTGGCTTCACCCTTACCTGATATATGTAAGTTGATTAGAGATGTCAGATCCATAGCTATTTCACAGTTGCGCAAAATAATATATGGTACCACTGTGCTTAGCATAGCTGTTTTATAGTTAACAAGATCCTAATTAATCAACCCCTTCCTATTTAAATTCCACTTCACCCAGATCTCTTGCACAGAGTGTAAATTTGTGCATTGCATTTTGTATACACACTTACAGCACACAGCAGCATTTGCATAAGCCACTGCAACTGTCTAACAAGGACAGGTCCCAAAGACTGTATATAATGTGTGTGTGTGTGTGTGTGTGTGTGTGTGTGTGTGTGTGTGTGTGTGTGTGTGTGTGTGTGTGTGTTTTGCTTCTGATGTTGCTGTTCACGATTAGCCTCTGGGTGGCAGTGGTGCTCTCCTTTTCACAACCAGCCGAGCGGCGCAGCAGATGGTGAAAGCATAAGGTTCATGAAACCGGGAAGTCAAATGTTTCGAGCTGCTTATCTCAAGTAGACTCAACGTCGTCCTTTAGTGCGAGAGTCAGAGAGACACGTGAGATGTAGAATCCACAGAACAACTCTTCAAGTCTTCGAGAGAGTGGCGTATTTATGGTGTGTGAATTGAAATATCGTCTGCAGTCTATCAATCATGAGCTATAGTGTTGAATACAGCAATTCACGGCAGCTTATATGTCTACACACACCATATATATATATATATATATATATATATATATATATATATATATATATATATATATATATTCAGTTTTTGACGTTTGTTTCATTAAAGCCACAAGGCTAATGTTACTAAGTATATTGACACTTAAAGCTACCAGTTTAGAATCATTGCATGTCTAAATCTCCACACATTCACTTTCTATTATTTATAAAAATGGACAAAGGTATGTTACATAGCTAAAAAGGATTAGTGGTACCATCTTGAAAGTTAGTACGAAGCAAATAAATAAATAAATAAATAAATAACACCAAAAACCAAAACATCTTTCGGAAAGTGGTAGCTATAACCTTTCCTTGGCTATTTTTGGAAGTTTCTAGAATCTGTTCTAGATAAAACAATCGTAATACCAGGACTTTACTGTAAAGAAATATGTGATCATCTCTATAGTGACATCTACTCACAGGGACTTGTACGATGGACACTGATCATAATAAACAGATTATTAACGTGTATTTATTCAGCAAAGAATGTTGTTGATATGGTGGCATTTTCTTTAAGGAGACATTTATTTTGGAAAGATTTCTGTAAGGAGTCTCCAGTGTTTTATAACTGTTCTGGTCTTGGTTGGTTGACGGAACGACTGTTTTTAGCTGTTATAAGAGAAGTAATAACGTAACAAGGATGTTCCACAACATTAAATGTAACTATACACGGGTAAACAGTGCGTCAATCTGTCGTTCTTTAATACATTAAAACATAAATCACTCTGGTGGTATTATATATACACAATATCTCACAAAAGTGAGTACACCCCTCACATTTTTGTAAATATTTGATTATATCTTTTCATGTGACAACACTGAAGAAATGACACTTTGCTACTATGTAAAGTAGCAAGTGTACAGCTTGTGTAACAGTGTAAATTTGCTGTCCCCTCAAAATAACTAAACACACAGCCATTAATGTCTAAACCACTGGCAGCAAAAGTGAGTACACCCCTAAGTGAAAATGTCCAAATTGGGCCCAATTAGCCATTTTCCCTCCCCGGTGTCATGTGACTTGTTAGTGTTACAAGGTCTCAGGTGTGAATGCGGAGCAGGTGTGTTAAACATGTCTCAGCTTTTACTTTCCTAACAATTTGTAAGTTGATAACCTGAGGAGAACTTACTTTCTCCTCAATGTCAATGTCAGTGGAATAAAAAAAGAAATCGGAAAGAATCATGAGCTCCCCTTAGAGAACGTGAGTCACCAAAGAAAACACTACGCTACTTAAAATAGCATGCCATGCGCCTCGTGACTTTTCTACGTTTAACTCTCGGCAGCTATGAGAACAGAGAGATTTACGGGGGAAACGCCTGAATGTGAGATCGCTCTTTATTCCCATTGAAAAGCTCTCGACTTTGATTAACGGCTGTGCTGTGAGGCTGTGATTTCTAACCTACAAAAAGGACTTACGAGTCAAGATGCCTCTGGAGAGAGACACAATATTGGAGTCTGGAGTGTTCGGGTCTCTGGAGTGTGCCGCCGTCACTTATGGCTCCTTCTCAGCAGTCAGGGGTGGAAATGATTATGATTTGTTTGGGTTGGGATTAGCTCTGTTCAGGCACAGAGTTAGCAATAAAACACCAAATATCAAAACAGTCCAGAAGCTTGAATCCACCCCTTAGAATTTTTTGTTGTTGTTGGCCTGAGGTTTAAATGATGTCTCCATGTTTATACCCCAGCGCTGTGGGATTCTCAAATCTGATTGGTTGGAGAACAGCAGCTCTGAAAGTAGTAGTGTTATATTATTGCACTCCTTCTAATGTGTTATGGTTTCTATAGTAACAGCTAACAAGGGACCTGACAGAGGCAAACTCTCTTTACAAGTAAATGAGCAGTTGTTGATATGGTGAAGTTTTCCGAGACGGAAACGTATTTAGCGTGTACATACAGAAGGATTCTCCAGTGTCAGTCAGAGAGAAAGCTGTAACAATGTTTTTGGAAGTTTCATTAGCTTGATCAGTTTAAATAGGATTTCACTGAGTTTTTTTTTTCTTTATTTGATTGTTGCAACCAAAAATGGTTTATTTTGCTGTGGCTTTTTTCAAAATCATGCAATTTGCAGAGTTTTTCTTTGTACTTTTCTGAATCGCTTGAATTGGCCAAATTGCAGTTGCACTAAATTGTTAATGAGACCTTTCAGCTGTACTCGTATTCGACTCACGTGAATCGAAGAGACCCTTGGTTAAAATCGTGATGTCACGTGACGCATCTTGGCCCAAATCTGCAGTAATTTTGAAAATTCGCAAGCTCCTCCGAATACTGTGGCGTTTCCTTGATTTTATGTTCATTTCTGTGATCGTAAAATTGCAACAACAACAAAAAAATCCTTGATGGACTGGTTAATATGGTGAGAAGACGTTTATTGTGGAGGAATCTTTGAGGAGTCTGCATCGTCAATGCTTTGTAACAGTGAGTTTTCCAACACGGGAAAGTCTACTGGACGGACGAGTTTGCACTTTGCAGTTAATCAGTAAATTGATGAGTTTATTAACTTCAAAAAGAGACACAAAACAATACAAATACAGGCTGGTGAGGGATTGTTTATAGCTGTTACGTATAATGTAAGTGAAAACAGGAACTATCTTGTTTGGTGGGTGCTTGACAACATTTAAAGTATCTATAAATGGATAAATACTGTAGTATGATGTGTTGATGATGTATTGGTAAACTGCTGTGTGATATAAGAGGATTAAGACATGTTACACCAGCAACAAGTGTTCCTTACATAATGTTTAGAATAGTGGATAAGGTTGGAGTGTTGTGAGGTCAATTCCCAGGACAGCCTCTGTTGGCTTTTTGAGAAAGACCTTTAACCCTCAATTACTCCGTTCTATCCTAGGATTGGATTCCACCTCTGTTATAAATCACTTTGTCGGAAATGTTCTAGATAAGCAGTTAAATTTTAAGTTTACTTTATGATGCAAGATTACATTTTGCCTACAGCATACAATATGGCATTAGCACACACACACACACACACACAATTAAGTGATAAAAGAGGCTTTAGACCACCACAAACAGGTGAAACATGTTGCGTCCATGTTTACTCTATGCATTCACCCTCCGAGTCTTTCACTTTGCCATAACGATGTGATTTCCACTCAATTAAATAGCTTATCAGACATCTCGTCTCTTCTTCACACCAGACCTTGTGCTCCAACACCAATTAGTGGTAAAATAAACAACTCAGAGCAGTTCCTGGACGAAAGGTCATGTATGCTGGAAGGAAGAAGATGGACTAGGAGTACTCAGGCACTCAAACACAAATGTACCTCTGCTTCCTAATGGGCTGAAAGGTAAACAGACGTAGTGCAATCAGAGGAAAACTAAATTTAGTTTTTAAAGACAGACCTCCTGGTTGTGCTCAAGGTTAAAAGCAAAAATTTCAAACGCTTTCTGATGTTAAGCCAGAGAGATATGGCGGGTAAAAGGACAATTAAGAAAGACAGGAATAACTAAACAGTAGATGTACTAGTGGACAAATTGAACATAATTAGCCACAAATTGACAAATATGGCGAAACTATTATATCTCAATACTTCAAGGTGGTTTCATTGTACCGTTGTGTTTAAAGGGATAGTTTAGCTGAAATACATGTTATAACCTCAAATATAATCACCCCAGAATCTTTATTGCTTCTTTAGTTTTGTAATGGAGCTACAAGGTTTATGTTTGTAAGGTTTATGTAGGTACTGGAAGCGTTTACACTGATTTTATTAGTTACTATCCAATCAGAGAGCAATATGCTACATTCTGATACACCAGTAGCTGATAAACATGCAAAAAAAAAAAAAAAATTAAATGCAAACATTGACATGGTGAAGTTTGACGTTTATTTAACATTTGTGGAATGAGTCTCCAGCGTCAGTGCTTTGTGAATGTCAAGCATTGCTGACACAGGAGAATGTTCAGGACAGAGGAGTTTATGCTTTGAGGTTTCTCGGTAACATGACAAGTTGTGTTTATTTCTTTTTTTTATAGTTTAAAGTTCAAGAGATAATAAAAAAAAAGTGAGGTCGGTGAGGGAATGGTGAAAAATGGGTAAAGTGTTGTGGTATAAGAGGAGTAAAACCCTTCAGGACATATAAGGAAAATTTAAACAATTGAAACAATGCATGAAAGTCTAAAGGTCATTTCCGGGGCAGATTTAATTCCTGACTGTTAGGGATTTTATGGAATTAAAAGAAAATAATACAGCGATTTGTGGAGGGAGTTGTGTAATGTAAACACTTGTTAGGTTTAGACTTTGATGAAACATTGCTCCTCTCCTCACATGTAATTTCCTATTTCTTGTGAAGCACTGATCCATGTAGAAGACAGTCATTTCATCCATCTCTCTCTCTCTCTCTCTCTCTCTCTCTCTCTCTCTCATGATGCGAGTTGACTCTGTATTACTGGCACACCATTAGCTGCAGAGAGCAAAAGAGCTCAAACACACAGCACACCACTCCCTCTCACATTACCTCTCCATGAAGCACACACACCCCCACACACACCCCTCCACGTTTCACACGCGCCTATTTCAATCACACACTCTTCCAAACCCGGCCAAACGGAAAAGCCTAGGAATTGCATGCGGCTGCTCAGTTGCGAAACAATCTGCAATCTTTAATAAATTAATTAATTAAAAATGTTAGAAAAGCCTAATTCAGTTTGACTGGAAATGTTCACTTTGAAATAAAAACAATTAAATCTATTGTCAGGAAATGCACAGCGTTGAACTGTCGAGTTCGTGGATAGATTCATCGGCGCCGGTAGCTGCTTGTCATTTACCGCTTATGAGGTCTTTGAGGAAAAATGGGACTGGGAAGGGAATGTGACACAAAACATAATAAGCAGTCTGCTGAGTTGGTTGGCTTGAAATTGCTTATATTACGGGGTAGAGCTCAGAAAAATACGTGGACATCAGACAATCTGTAGAAGCAACTATGAATAAAGCTCAGTCAGTTCTCAGATTCTCCAGAGAAGAGTTTTTATTATTATTATTATTCTAACAATTATAACAATCCATCATGCTAAAATGCTAAAATCACAGCACTCTGTCAAAGCTTTATGAAATAATAAACATATACACACATATTCTTTACCATGCAAGAAAATGCTAATTTCTCATTCTGTACAGAGAATAAAAAGACATCACTCTGTGGTAAGTGTACAAAGCTATATTACAGTGTTTGGTATGACTTGCCAAAATGTAAAAGAAACCCCTGTAAAACAAACAGCAACACCAACAAACAATTCTAGCATGTCAGGAAAGGGGTTGTTAGAAGAAAGGCTTTCTGGAGAAGGAAAGAAACAGCAGTGCTAACTAAGGCTGTAACCAAATTCGTTTCAAAGCACAAGCATCTTTACTTTGTCCTTCCAAAATCAACATTAGCATTAGCAGTAACTGTTGGTAGGCATGGCTGTAGAGCTAGAAACATAAACACAATTACCCTGAACATACAAAAAGTAAACACTGAAATAGTTGAGCAAAAACAGGCCCTGAAGTAAGCAAGTAACATTCCAATACTTTACTGAAGCAAATAAATGAACAGTTTTTAAGTTTATCCTTCAAAAACACCTCAGTTATATGAGTTAGCTAGAGAGTTAGTTAGTAGATTAGCGGTAGTTGCTGTGGGGCAGCACGGATTCACAGTAAAAGCTTAAAATATAACATACTATATAACACTTTTGTACAATTCCTCTCATTTTTAGTGATTTTAGTCAGAGCTAGAACATAGCTGCAGAAGTAAATCTTTCCAGTTGTGTGTGTGTGTGTGTGTGTGTCACTGTGCGATATCACTTCCTGTAGTAATTCCGTTTGCATTCATGTTTCTTGAAGGAGGGAGGGAGAGACTGGTTTTAGCCGTTATGACCATAAAGTGATCATTTGTTTCGTAGACGTTCTACAACATTAAATGTAACTATAAACGGATAAAAAATATATATATATATGATGTCATTATTCGATAAATAAAACACTGACATAGTTAACAATTTACTGGTGTATAGAAGGAGTTTATGGGAAAATAATCAATTTTGGGATGGTAACAGTAAGTCTGCTTAATAATCTCCCACCACCCATTGATTATTTTCCTATAACAGCATGTCCCCAAGTGTTTTATTCCTATCAAAATTCCTGACTTGTCATAGTGTGTGTGTGTGTGTGTGTGTGTGTGTGTGTGTGAGAGAGAGAGAGAACGCAAGGTAAGGAACAGTCTTTCACAGGGAGCTTCTGTCACTGTGCGTGTTGTACGGTGTCAACTTGGGGTTTGGGGGTACATGGAAACATCTGTAGTGGCAACCTTCCAGATGAGACACATGGCTCTGCAGTACATCGAGAATCTGCCACGCCTCTAAGAGGCTGTCAGGATGTCACGCTACAGCAGAGTGGCACAATTCACCTCCAGACTCCTTGCAATAGGTTTTCCTCTCTTCAACTTAGCTCTCATTGGGAAAAAAAATAAAACGAGACTAGTTCCCTTTCAAAGGGAGCTTCGAAGTTGCATTTAGCATAACAGTATGGGAACGCCCTTGCGCGCGTGACCGGTATCTGAAGCTTGTGTAAAATCATGGCTCTACTTATAGGCCTGCCATGATCAGGTGACGTGGCAATTAAGCGCGTCGCATGATATATATATGGCACCTGTGAACCACGCCGCCAGCCTTATTATCTTCAGTGAGACTGCATGTCTGTGGTTTGTGTGAAAAAAAGAAAAAAAAAAAGAAAAAAAAAAAAGAAACGCTTCATTTCTACTCTGTATTTCTCAATATCTATAAACTTTTCTTCCTTTTCTTAGAAAAAGAAAAGAAAAGAAAAGGGAGAGGGATTTCAGAAAGTGTGTTACGTCTTGCTCCCGTTTTCATCACGGGAGGAGATGGACACGCTTTCTGTGTGAAGTGTTTGGGCGCAGAGCATGCTACAGCAGCCCTCGAGGGGTCTGACTGTCAGCACTGTGAGCATTTCACGATTAGGCAGCTACGCTCTCGGCTCGCTCTCTTCTCGTCTGAAGGGAGTTGGCTTTCAGAGCCTCATAGGTCGTGGGGTTCTCGTATGGATTTGGAAGAGGAGCCGGAGACGAGCGCTGCTCTATCTCTTGCTCTGTCTTCTGGGTCCGGCTCTCCACCTGACTTTAGAGCTCGCGTTGCGACTCCTCCTTCCCCTATGGAAAGCCAAAACACCCTTGCTGACTCCGAGGAGTTGGTAGAGGGTTCCATTACACCAAAAACCGACAGCAGCTCTCAAGCATATAAAGAGCTGCTTGAGATGATCAATAGGGCAGTTGAAAAGTTGAATATAGACTGGCCCGGGGAAGAGGAAGTGACTCATAGCAGGCTGGATGAGCGATTCTTCTCCAGTGAAAATAAATATAAAGCTCCCTCACACCGCAGAAAACTCCCCTTTTTTCCGGAAGTGCATGATGAGATATCATGCTGTGTTTATAACCCCGCAACGTCTGATTACTCAGCCATCATGGGGAGTGAGCAGCATGGCTATTTAGCGATGCCAAAGGTGGAGGAGGCGCTTGCGAGCCACCTCTCTCCATCAACGGCAGGTAATTTAGGGAGGCCAACTTTACCTTCTAAGACATGTAAGGCCACCTTGGCGTTGGTGGGCAAAGCCATTGCGGCAGCGGGTCTTGCTTGTGGGTCCCTGCATACAATGGCAGTGTTGCAGGCCTACCAAGCAGACCTGCTGAGTGAGCTCGATACTGGGGAGGGAATTGGGCCTGAGGCAGTGGCAGAGCTGCGTCGCACCACAGATTTATCTCTCCAGGCGACCAAACAAACGGTCATTATCGGTCGTTCAATGGGTAGCCTGGTTGTGGTGGAGAGGCACCTATGGCTCAACCTCTCAGGGATGGGGGACAAAGATAAGGTCTCCTTGCTGAACGCCTCTGTTAAGCCTTCCAGCCTGTTCGGCGGTGCGGTCAATGCCATCGCTGACAGGTTTTGCGAGGCAAAACAGCAAACGGCGGCGTTCAGCCAGTTCCTTCCCTGTCGTGTCGAGTACGCACGGGCCTCCATGAGTGGAGCCCGGGCCAGCACTAGTGTGAGGGAGACGCAGAAGAAGCCTCCCCCCGCAGAAAGCCAGAGGGACCGGGCGGCCAGAGCCACAGCCTGCTAAGAGGCCTGATCTAAGAATGATCATAAAAGCAAAACAGGCAAGGAAGGAACGGTCCTGATGGGCCTTGGAGGTACGTATAAGGGGACATGAGGTTGCTTACATGAGGCCATCCCACGTTTTCAGTCTTCTCTGGTCAGCGAGCTGTCACAGGGTGATGGAAATCTGATGCTTTCCCTCCAACAAAATGTGGAAAAGATAACATCACTGAAAGACCATTTGGCAGCGTGGAAACTACTGCCAAATGTGTCCCCATGGGTTCGGTCTATCATAGAAAAGGGTTACCGGGTCCAGTTCAGAGCTCGACCCCCCCGGTTCAGAGGTGTGCTCACCACGGTTGTCAGCACAGAACAGAGCCCAATGTTAGCACAGGAAATAAGTTCCCTTTTGGACAAAGGGGACATAGAACATGTATCCCATTCCCTAAGGGAGGGAGGTTTTTACAGCCATTATTTCCTGGTCTGCAAAAAAGATGGGAGTATGCCGCCAATTTTAGATCTGCATCATCTGAACCTGCTCTTCGGACATACAGGTTCAAGATGCTGAGGCTCAAACTTATCGTGCCACAGATTCAGTCCAAGGACTGGTTTGTGACGATAGATATTTTCAGATAGATCTGAAAGATGCATATTTCCACATAGGAATATCACCTTTCACAGGAAGTTCCTGAGGTTTGCGTTTGGAGAAAACACATACCAATTTCGGGTTCTTCCCTTCGGGCTAGCTTTATCCCCTCGCACCTTCACAAAGTGCATGGATGCTGCTCTGGCTCCCTTGTGACTCCAGGGCATCCGTGTACTAAACTACCTGGATGACTGGTTAATTCTAGCACGATCCAGGGAACAGGTGGTTCAACATCGAGATGCTGTTCTCGCCCACATGAGGAGCTTGGGGCTCAGGTTGAACCTCAAGAATAGTATGCTTTCTCCAGTGCAGAGGACAACTTTTCTAGGGGTTATATGGGATTCTACTACGATGAGGGCGTTCCTATCCCCAACACGCATACAATCGATCCTATCAACTTTGAGCAAGATAAAGCTAGGTCTGGGCATCCTCTCCAGTCTTTATGAGAGGCTCTTGAGCCTTATGGCAGCAGCAGCCAACGTCATACCGTTGGGCCTATTGCACATGAGATTGTTTCAGTGGTGGCTGAAAAGTCAGGGGTTTCATCCGAGGATGAAACCTCTGAGAGTCACGTGGTGATGCCTACGTGCTCTGAGTATTTGGAGGTGCCCGCATTTTCTAGCCTTGGGTCACACTCTAGGGGTGTCTCCTTACCGCAAGACGGTAATGACAGATGCATCCCTCATGGGCTGGGGTGCAGTCTTAAATGGCTGTCCAGCTCACAGTCTTTGGAGCGGCCCTCATCTGGAGTGGCATATAAATCGCCTAGAGATGCGGGCCGTATTCCTAGCACTGAAATTCTTTCTTCCTCAGTTGAGAGGTCACCATGTGCTAGTTGTGTCAGACAACACAGTGGTGGTCTCATATATCAACCACCAGGGAGAGTTACGTTCACGCCCTCTGTTCAGGCAGGTGCAACTGATCCTTCTCTGGGCAGTGGGAAAGTTCTTGTCAATGAGTGCAATGTACATTCCGGTGCAGCTGGAATGTAGGGGCAGAGGGGTTGGAGGCTCCATCCACAAGTGGTGGAGTCCATATGGCAGAGGTTTGGACAAGCAGAAGTGGATGTGTTCACCTCCGAGGAGACTACACACTGCCCGCTGTGGTTCGCCCTCACTCCTCCTGCACCACTGGGGCTGGATGCCATGATGCACACGTGGCCGAAGTCATGTCTATATGCTTCCCCCCAATCGCTCTGCTCCCACAAGTTCTAGTGAGAGTTCGCCAAGACCGTCTACGTCTGCTGCTAGTAGCACCTTATTGGCCAGCTCAAATATGGTTCTTGGAGATAATTTCCCTGCTCATCAGCACTCCTTGGGAGATTCCCATCTGCAGGGATCTTCTGTCTCAAGCTGGAGGGCTGATTTATCACCCTCGGCCAGAACTATGGAAACTGTGGGCCTGGCCCCTGAGGGGCACCAGCTCATAGATTCTGGTCTCACAACTGAGGTTGTAGAGACCATGTTAAACACTAGAGCACCATCCACAAGGAAATTGTATTTTGTCTTGTGGTGTGAGGAACGTCAGCTAGACCCAGTGAACTGCGCAATAGCTACAGTCCTGGAGTTCTTACAAGAACGTTTCTCAGCAGGGTTGGCTCCTTCTACAATCAGAGTTTCGGCCAGCCACGCCCCTGTTGATGGAGTCTCTGTGGGGCAACATCCTCTAACTTCGAGGTTCATGTGTGGTGTCAGACGGCTGAGGCCCATCTGCAGGCCGTGAATACATTCCTGGGACCTTTCTGTGGTCTTGGAAGGTCTGTCAGGGGCCCCATTTGAACCCTTAGAGTCAGCCTCTGAGAAGCTTCTGATTCTAAAGGTAGCTCTTCTACTGGCCCTAACATCTCTCAAGCGAGTGGGAGATCTACAAGCTCTCTCTGTTGTCCCCTCCTGCCTTGACTTTGCCCCTGGACTAGCCAAGGCTTTCCTGTATCCTAGGCCAGATTATATTTCTAAAGTGCCTAAATCGGCTGCCCACCCTGTGGTGTTGCAGGCCTTCCGCCCTCCTCTGTTCCTCACACCGGAACAAGAGAGGATGCACCTGCTGTGTCCAGTAAGGGCTCTCTGTACTTACGTCCACCGCCCCGGCCAGCAGCGTAAGTCGGAGCAGCTGCTGGTCTGCTTTGGCGGCAACAATAAAGGTGATGCTGTGTCAAAGCAGCGCATCTCTAATTGGATAGTGGAAGCAATCTCTATGGCTTACGAGGCGCGCGGTCTCGCCACGCCTCTGGGCATAAGAGCTCATTCCACTAGGCCGGTCACCTCCTGGAAGGCTTTGTTCAAAGGGGTGTGTGCTGCTGCGGGATGGTCTACACCACACACATTCATTCGTTATTACAGCCTGGATATTCTTTCCACCCCGGGCTCGAGTGTCTTGCAGTGACCCTCGGGCTTGGGTTCTTTTGAACAAGCCGTACCCTTGGTATGACGGAGTGGGTATTCCCGTTCCCATACTGTTATGCTAAATGCAAAGTCGAATTTCCCTTTGAAAGGGAACGTCGGGGTTACACATGTAACCCTGTTCCCTGAGAAGGGAACGAGACGTTGCATAGCTTTGTCATACCAGGGGAGGCCTGTGAATTGCGTCTTCGCTTCTGATAATAGAGGCTGGCGGCGTGGTTCACAGGTGCCATATATATATCATGCGACGCGCTTAATTGCCACGTCACCTGATCATGGCAGGCCTATAAGTAGAGGCATGATTTTACACAAGTTTCATATACCGGTCACGCGCGCAAGGGCGTTCCCATACTGTTATGCTAAATGCAACGTCTTGTTCCCTTCTCAGGAAACAGGGTTACATGCGTAACCTCGACGTTCTACTGACAAATCCTCTGCGGTATTTATTGATTTTTTTTCTCTTTTCTGTCATTTTATTCAGGCTAATCAGATCTAACACTAGTCTAACAGACATAGACGCAAAACACTTGAAATAAACAACTTAAACATTTGGTAGAAACCAAAATTCAAACATCTGTACACATTCTCAGCTGCTGCATAAGGTTGATCATGGTCAATTTCCCCCACTTTTAGCAAAGCTGTGGCCGAGTTGCCAGGTTCAGACTTAGAACTAGCTTTAGTGATAGCAGGCCTATAAGTAGAGGCATGATTTTAAACAAGCTTCAGATACGCTAAATGCATAGGGAACAGGGTATGCGTAACCCTGACGTTTTCTTACACAGCGTGAACTTTCGTAAAAACATACAGAAGCTGGTGATTTTTTTTAGGGAAGCTGATTCTTATGGTAACATTGTTTTGTTTATTTTTTTGTTTTTTTTTAAACCAAAACAAAACATAAAAAAGGCTTTTTGAGGACAGTAAGGACTTTGTTAGCAGTATAGCCTGTAAAATCACATTTTTGGGTTTATTAAAAGCCACTCCAAGTGGAGGAAGAGGGGGAAAAAAGAGGAAAGTTAGAAATGCAACAGCAGTTTATCATTAAAACTTGTATCAAGTCGATTTGATGCTGGTGATTTTATGCCAGGTAAAGAGCCAGTTTAGTCTGCAGAAGGATGTCTAAAATGTCACTAGCTAAGTCTGGTTTCCTTGCACATGCCTTGTGAACGTCACGCCTTGATCAAGTTGCTAGGTAGCTTTGTGTCCTAGCTGTCTTATAGCTATTACATAGATATGCAAAAGCTATAAAAACAGCTATATATTTATAGTGGAAGTATTTATGGAGGACAATATCACAGTTTCACCAGGTGAAGTGTTTTCCCGGGCTGACACATGAATTGTAAGTTGTGATTCAAACAGAAATTAGCATATATTTGTGAATTTTTTTTTTTTTTTTTTTTGCAAAATGGCTTCAAAAATGGTGTACCCATAGTGTATCACAAATTGTAACTGTGCTGCATATCTACATGATACTGACTGAATAAATGGTCTCGTCTGCGTCGTGCCTCATCACTCCATCTACTTGCAGCTATTTTTGACTAATGTTAGTTAAAAAAAAAGACAAACTAAAAGTGGTTCTTGGTAGTAGCCTCAGACTTTCGCACCCTACTCTAGGTGTAGTTGGAACAGCCTGTGTGAATGAAAGTGGCTAATGATTTCCTTAAAGTGCATTTGTGTGATTTAGTGATGGTGTCTGTGCTGCATGAGTGCTGCTAGTGTAATTAAATCTGTATAATGGGTTTGAAGCGCCTGCCCCATCACCCCTTCACACACACACACACACACATACAATCTTATTTGGGGAGAAATCAAAGTTTGACAGATAATAATAATTTATATATATATATATATATAAAAATAAATGTAAAACACATTGTTCCCTCTCACTCTCATGTAGAAAAACAAAATTCACTTCACTTTATTCCTTGCACATTTCCTTTTCAGATTTATCCATGTTTGTTCTATACACAATCCATATGTGATGTACAGTAAAAGCTCGCCTACCAACATGTTTTAATAGCTGTGGCCCAAAACTCTTCAGTGGCCAACAAAATAAAAGCAAAAAAAAAAACCCCAAAATACAACCCTTCTTTCTGACCGTGGGTTCCTCTTGCTCATACACACATTTAGATTTACATTCATGCCCTGGCTCAAAGACATTATCGTTTCTATAGTAAGAACTTATATAGGACTGCATATGTTTTTCCAGCACCATGTCGATTGTGTCTTTGTCAGTGGACATTTGTGGATTTGCTCTATGTTTGGAGACTTTTAGGACACTGTGTAGATGTTATGCTATTTAATGCATTATGGAAGGATTCTCCAGTTTCAGCACTTTATAAAGATGTACCTTTGGCTAGGTTCATATAAACGGGTTGTGACAAAGTGACGCAAAGGTTTTCTGCCTTAATGTGACACTGGTTTTTAAAAAAGATTGGATTCCTGAAGAACTTTCATACGTGGTTCTAGATCATGACGTGTGGCCGTGTGACATGGCTGAGAACTGGTTGCTCAGACTTTATGTGGCTTTTCCACAAATCAGTAGTAGATTAAACCTCATGCTTCTAAGATACCATTTCAATACTTCGATATTTGATACCACTGAATCAGCTATATGATATAATATGATATGATATATGATATAACTCTGTTGTTCACAGCATTGGAAGCAAAACAGCATTGGAAGACAACAGTGACTATATTCAGTGAAAGGATGGGGAAATTGGTGATTTACTTGATATTCAGTGAATCAATTTAAGCAAAACTGGACGGAACTTTGCGAAAACCAAGTAATGTTTGAATCCAAGAAACTGCAGCGTGCATGCGGGGTGTTTTGGGGAAGAGGTTCACATTAAGGATATACTGTATAACGATGGGGCAGGTGGTAAATTGTTGCTGTATGGAAAGTGGAAAGTATCATATAGTCAGAAATAACAAAATGACTGTATTTTCCATGCTATAAATTGCAGAGAGCTTAAAAAAAAAAGAATTACAGTTCTAAAGAATATTTGGATGGATTTACTCTTTCAAAATACATACAAAAATTAGATCCAAAAATGTTTTGGGTGAAGTATCATTTTAATTCTTTCTCTTGAATTCTTAATTTGGTGCAATAGCAAAATGTCTGAAGTTATAACGGTTTGTCTTACTTTGAATTTAAAAAAAGAAAAAAAAAAAGAAAAAAAAAAGGAACTATACTATTAGAGAAGCCTGGTGTCTTTTTTGAAGCGTAGGCCATGCATGAATATACCACAGTTTCATTATCACATGTTGTTGATGGTTGATATTTTACCATTTAACAGAACACTCAAAATATATAAACTTGTATAAATGACAAAAAATAAATAAATGTGACCTAATCTCAGACAGTGTTTAATTTTTTTCATTTAAGCATTTTGGCCTAAATATTGAAAAAAATTATCAAATTTTGAGAGTCCTCCAATGATGACCTTCATCATGCCACCTGGTCATGTGATATGGCGGTTTTTGTTATGACAAAGTTAAAGCCCCCTTTTTCAGGTACATAGGAAAATAGTAGTTTTGTCTTATTGCCTATCTTAACATTGGAGATAAATGAATTGTTGCCATATGCTACAATCTGAGCAAACAAGTCTAGATTTCCAAACTTGTAATTTTCAGCAGAGACACTCGGCGTAAAAAGAAGTTTGGGAAATAAATCTGTGTGAATAAGTTTTAGTAACCTTTGTGAATGTGCAAGTACACTGTAGGTGTATTTGTGCAATCTCGGCACAATTTCTGGTCTTGAGACACACACACACATATTTATGCACCTATCACTTAGGTAACACACACACACTCTTCTCTCACATACCCACACACTTGATGCCCTCAGCATATGTTCAGTCTGTTAGGTGTGGGAATGTTTGCCACTTTGCTGGAACTTGAAGGTTTTTCTACACTGCAGATGTGTGTGTGCGCGTTTCAAGTTACCAGACATTAAGCAGAAGAGTCATTGCGGTGTGCTCTTACAGCAGCCTATAAAATGGGCAAAAGGCAAAATGACTGCTATTGACTGGGAAGATTAATATACCTTTAGTATCTGTGTGTGTGCGCGCGCACGTGTGTGTGTGTTAATATAAGCTGTAATACTAATATTACATTCTTATACTAATAAGACATCAAAAATGGGGCATTTTTTTAAAATTCTATTGTTACCTCCAACAAGAAATTTGAGGAAATTGAAACAGCTGTTATTTACGCTTCGACATCTTTGTTACAAGAAACAAGACTGCTGATCTAACTATAACTAGCCCTATAACTATAACATTACCTGATTTTAACTACGATCGCTGCAGCCAGGTTTCTGAGGGATTGTATCTGAAAATCTTTAATGCTTTGAAATGGTAGTGAAGGAAACAGCAATTCTTAGTAATGATGATCACTAAGTTTATTATATAATAGTATACATATATAACAGAATGTCCCAGAATTGTGTATACTTATGTCAGCCCCATTACCGTAATTTTCAGACTATTGAGCGCACCTGAATATAAGCTGCACCGACTAACTTTAAAAAGAATTTTTTTTTTTGTACATATATAGGCCGCACTTGTCAATAAGCCACAGGTGTCCACGTTGTAACATGAGATATTTACACAGAAAGATGTTACACAAAGATTTATTTTTAACTTTCAATTAAATACGTACCGTAAATGTTTTTTTTTTTCCGAACAGTGCCTGTAACACGGCTGGTTAAAAAAATATAAAAATACAGTTGCCTACCAGGAAAAGTCATTGATCGCTATCTTCATCTTCCTCCTGCGCACTAAAAACATTAAAGTCGTCTTCTTCAGTGTCGGAATTGAACAGCCTCAGAATTACCGGCACTTCGTCACACACTTCCTCAGTCTCTCTTTCGTTGTCGCTCTCAATGTCACTTACATCTCGAGGCAAGTTCAGCCTTGAGCTTGTGCTGTCCTCTTCATCACGCAGCAGTCCAGCCTTTCGAAACCCGTTGGTGATAGTAGATTTTTTGACACTGCTGTTAGGATCCACTGGCAAACCTGAGCAAAAGTTGCCCTTCGCATGCTATTTCCTTCTTCGACAGCCAGATCGATTGCCTTTAACTTGAAAGCTGCATCATATGCATTTCTTCGTGTGTTTTCCATGATGAGGGTGTGTGCATGAAGCGCAAAATGACTGAGTGCGTTTGATTTAATTCGAACAGTTTCATTGGTCCACTGTGACCTGTTCGGTAATTTCATTGGTCCGATGTGACGAGGCTAAATGTTTTGGCGGCATGAAGCTCGTTAGCCCGTAAAAATCCATAAATTAGCCGCGTCATTGTTTAAGCCGCAGTGTTCAAAGCGTGTGACAAAAGTAGCGGCTTATAGTCCGGAAATTACGGTAGTGTTAAATACTTCAGGGTGTGCTGTTATAATAATAAAATTATCAGTGACAATGTGGTGCGATGTGGTCGAGTTACTGTTACCACTCCAAAGATGGTTGTTTTCCCATAAAAGCATATCCCGAAGTTTTTTTTTTTTTTTTTTTTTTTTTTTTTTTTTTAAATCTTCTGTCCAGAAGACTTTACCATGTTGGAAAACTGGAAAACATTTCCTAAGAAAAAACTGGATATCTGTGATTACATATCCATCCATACATACATACATACATGCATACATATATATATACACACACACACACACACACACACACACATATATATATATATATATATATATATATATATATATATATATATATATATATACGTGGTTCACATAGAAATGAACATCAATTTTACGTAATTGCCTTTCGGACTGCGCTCAAACGCTGAACTACGATCCTGACGACTGCGGTCGCATTTAGGTTTAAGACTTTAACCTCTTTTACCAGTAGCCAAAAAATGGCATTTTTGTCTGTTTTGGGGGTGCCTGTGTTCAGCATTGATTTGTTTTGTGATCTCACACACCACAGTAGTGGTTAATGGCTCATATGAAAGTAGACACTTAAGACTTTAAGAATTAGCAGTTATTTCAAGTATTTCTTCTTTGACCTAGCCTACCTGGGGCAATATAATCAGATTTTTATTATTATTATTATTCACTTTTAACACAAATGTTATATCTTCACAGCAAATGTTGATATCAACCCCATTCCTGGTCTCAAAGATGCCCCAAGTACTTGTCCATGAACACCCAAAATATGAGGAAGTTATCTCTAACCACTAAAAGTGTGTGTTAGGTTATCGAAACACAGTAAAAACCTCTACAAAATGGCACAAAACCTCTCCAAATGGCACCAAATGTCTCTAAATGACACAAAGCTTAAAAAATGGCACAAATCCTTTAAATATCGCAGACTTCTAGAAATAGCAAACATTTTAAAATAAAATAACCTCTCCAAATGGCACCAAACCACTCCAAATGGCACAAAATGAAAACAAATGGCAGTAGCAAGAACTCTCTTACACAGTGTGTAATTTCACATACACAAAAAAAGTCTGAAACATACTTATAAAATATGTTTATTAAAAATAGTGGCAGAGCCCCAGGTGAATGAGCACTTGCTCTCCGAATGGCTCAAATGATAGACACACGAGTGACCCCTCTCCTCTGACTTCTTTGGGGGTAGATAGAGACCCTCAACTCAATCCACATAGTCTTCCAACAACAAAAAAAAAGAGAACCACTCGGAAATAACAGCTCCAGAAGCTGTGACGCATTCAGGCTTTTTCGGAAGCACCCCGCTGCTATAAGACGCCGATAAATCGCACGTTGAGCGAAAACCAGGAGACAACTAGCAATCAGAAAAAACTGCCAAAGATGCAAAAAGCTGCTGTATAAAGTTTTGCAGGAAGACTGCTAGAGCGCAGCTGCCATTTCCTGATAGTTTCTCTGCACGGCCCTGTAGCGCTTTGCTGATTGGCCTGTACCCGGTGACACACAACTCAAGACGCACGGGTAAAAGCTTTAGTTGTGCTGATTACGCGTTTGATTTTCTCAGCCTCTGAGTGGTCAATCATGTCGAGTTTGGGCTTGTTTGAAAGCTAGAAGTATCTACAATTGGTCCATGTGGGTCTCAATTATGTTAGACTGCCCGATTAAAATTTAGGAGGCGGGTTGTTCAGCATAGCCAAAGCAGATTAGCGTTTTTATTTAGATGGTGTCTCAATTCAGTTTATGGCTAATTACTAAATTCCAGAGAGGTGGGATACCAAAACACTTAATGCATTTTGAAGAGGACAATTGTGACTAAATATGGAACTTTTCATTTGTTTTCTTCAATAAAGCTGATGGACTTTGTACAGTTGGAAATGTGCATGTTTTATAAAACCGCGAGCGAACTGGATTTTCGTCTATGTAGGTAATGTACGGTAGTAAACGTTTATACAAGTCCGATCTTTGGTTTAAATGTCATAATTTTATTGTGGCAGTTGTATACGGTGTTTTACTATCAAAAAAGCTTTAGTCGTGCTCTCCGATTTATCTCTGTCTCAATAGCTGCGTTTACATGGACCACAATAATCCACTCTTAATCAGATTAAGACCATACTCTAATTAAGAAACTACCATGTAAACAGCAATTTTTACTTACCTTAATCTAATTAAGGTTATAATCAAGGCAAGCAATAATTGAATTAAGACAGGTGGAGTACTCCTGTTTTAAGCGCATTATGGACGTGTAATACAGACATGTAAACACCTTAATCACATTATGAACGTCGTGTAGGAGTTTTCACCGCATTTTGCGACAGGACACGATCACACACGGCAGTTTTACGGTGAACAAGAGCGTTCTGACGCGTCCCAAATCGCATACTTTCCTACTATAGGCCTGTAGTGGGGAAAAATACATGCATCTCGGCTACTATATAGACGGTAAGCACGCGATTTGTGACACACCCACGGTTTCAAGCAGTTGTCTATACGGCTTCAAGCAGTTGTGTATTAGCACGTATAACATGACAAATAATTAACTGCACTTAAGGCGTTCGTAAAAAAAAATAATAAAAACACCAAAAACTGTATACGGTACCATAACGAAGAAGAACTGTATGTTGATATGTGAAATTCTGGAGGAACGGCGTGGCGCGGTGACGTAATGACGCGGGCTGTTAATCTAATTATGTTCTAAAACATGTAAAACGGGAACATGACAGGAGTATTATAAAAGCGACTCATGTAAACACCTTAATCACATTATTATCTTAATCAGAGTAAGGTCAATAATTAGATTAATGCTGTCCATGTAAACGTAGTCAATGTTTTCGTGGAGAGGTGTGAATCGTTTGCCCAGCAGGGAGCTCAAACTCCGTCCCTTTCCCATCCCCCAGCTCACCAGAAGTTAAGCACACAGACATAAAACTGTATATACAGAAAGCCACAAGTGTCCTGACTAATCTTGTACCATAACTGCGGCGATAAAATAATTCATTTGTTTATACTAATTGAAAATGTCCGATAAGTCGTTTTCCATTCCACTGGAGGAATGAACGCAAGTGTCGGGGCGAAAGAGGTTAAACAGATACACTTGAAAACTGAAGTGTCTCTGTGAAAACAAGATGGCCACAGCAAAAATTGTAATTAAACTCAAACGTACATAAAATAAACTGAATAAAAAATACAAGAAACACCGTACCTTGGTAAACGTGTTACGTAAGGAACAATCTTTTGTAGAAGATCTGAATCTTAGTACATGACTTTGTTCGTTTTTCTACCACATGGCAACGAAAAGCCGATTCCGGTGCTCAGTAATTTTTTTGTAATTATTAAAACAGTCTTAATAATGTCAGTAGCTCTGATTACATCACTGTAAATTTCCTAATTGTCTCTTTAAAAAAAAAATTTAAGATTTTTTTCCTCTTATGTACACATCGTCATGCTTCTGAATACCGTAAGCGTGCACTAAAAATGTACAATTGATAAATGCCAAAAATAATAATAAACTTGATGATAAACTTTAGCCAGCTTGTTCTTCTTCCTACTATAATGGCAGTCTGATAAATAATGAAAAAGATATATCAGGAAAAAAATCAAGATTTATGATCATACTGATCAGTCTGACGGAGAGAGAGAAAGAAAGAGAGAGAGAGTGTGTGTTCTTATGCACAATGTACACTCATTTACACTGTCTGTGTGCAATACTGTATATATTTATTGAACGTAATGTTAGTTAATGGCCACTAGATGCCAGCTGATGAAAGAAAGAAAAAAAAGCTCAAGAGCTACAAATATACAGTTTAATACACAATGCCTTCACTGTATCTGAAATCTCATATCTCAGTATTGTATATGGCTACCTGCAAATACATCAAAACTAATAATATGCACTAATATATTCAATATAGCACTGTGACTCATGGATTTTTACACCATAACGATTTCTTTCTACAGTATTAGCATGAACTGGGCTGTATTTTGTCTTGTCATTTACAGATTCATCCACTAGAGGGCAGCCTTCTACAGATTAACACCGAGCAAAGTTAGCTTCATAAGAGAAACTTGGACTCCAGAGCAAGCTGTAGAATGGTCTGACTGGTTTTCTTTTTTTTTTTTTTCTTCTAATCGAAGAAAACCAGTGAACGATCCGGTGCATGAATACAAACCTTCACTGAACCATGAAATCTTCAACGATAAAAAACAGAACAGATTCTCCACGAACATCAGAATCACGAGTGACTGCTGAAAACAGAGCGATCGGAGAACCTCACACACTCACGCGCTCGCCTCCTATGATCATTTCTGTCGAGAGAGAGGAATTTCAAGTGCAGATCAAATCAGATTATTAATCCCCCGTAGGGGAAATTTAGGTCAACATAGCAGCACAAAGGAATATAAGAGAACAGAACAAATGCCGTATTGTAGAAATATTCACACACTATTTACACTATACAATCAATAGTAATTATTTACAACCACATAATGTCTCAGATATAATCAGTCTTAATTCTGTCAGTTTGGTGCTGTGGTGTTGTGGAGCCTGATGGCTGATGGCACAAATGAGCCTCCAAAGCGCTTTGAGGCTCGGGGCTGGATAAGTCTGTGGCTGAAGGAGCTCCTGAGCTGCCTCAGCTCAGCATAGAGAGGATGAGAAGGGTTGTCCATGATGGTGTTCAGCTTCCTTCTCATCCTCCTCTCAGTCACCATATCCACACCGTCCAGTTCCATCCCCACCACCGAGCTGGCCTTCTTCACCAGCTTGCCCAGTTTGTTGGTGCCACAAGTCCTGATGCCACCTCCCGAGCACACCACAGCATAGAAAATGACACTGGCCACCACAGACTGGTAGAACATCCGTAGCAGCCTGGTGCACACATTGAAGGGCCTGAGCCTCCTCAGGAAGAACAGCCTGCTCTGTCCTTTCCTGTAGAGGGCCTCCGTGTTGTCTGTCCAATCCAGTTTATTGTTGAGGTGCACCCCCAGGAACTTATAGGTGTCCACCATCTCTACCCCTTCACCCCTTATTACAACAGGGGTGTGGGGCCTCTTGCTGCGTCTGAAGTCCACCACCAGCTCCTTGGTTTTTCCTGTGTTGAGCTGGAGGTGGTTGCTGTCGCATCATCCAATGAAGCTCTCAATCAAGTTTCTGTTCTCCTCCTCTCTGTCATCTGTGATACAGCCGACGATGGAGGAGTCATCTGAGAACTTCTGGAGGTGGCTCGTTCCAGAGTCGAAGCAAAAGTCAGAAGTGTGAAGAGAAATGGTGACAGTACAGTTCCCTGGGGTGTGCCAGTGTTGCTCACCACGATGTCTGACTGGCAGCCATGTAGCCTGACATACTGCGGCCTGTTAGTGAGGTAGTCAGTGATCCAGGCCACTAGGTCCTGATCCACCTGCATCACGGAGAGCTTCTCAGCCAGCCTGAGAGGCTGAATGGTGTCAAAAGCACTGGAGAAATCAAATAACATGATCTTCACAGTGCTGTGTGGCTTCTCCAGGTGGGTGAAGGCTCTGTGAAGCAGGTAGATGATGGTGTCATCCACGCTGATGTCAGCCTGGTACGCAAACTGCAGAGGGTCCAGGCAGTCGTGTACCAGGGGCCTAAGGTGCTGCAGAACCGGTCTCTCGAAAGTCTTCATTACATAAGACGTTAGTGCCACAGGCCTGAAGTTGGAGAGGTCACTGGAATGTCCCTTTTTGGGGACAGGGACAATGCAGGAAGTCTTCCAGATCTTCGGCACCTTCTTCAATCTCAGCGAGAGGTCAGAAAGATGCCAGAACACTCCTGCCAGCTGCTCTGCACAGACCTTGAGGATTCTTGGATGTACGTCATCGGGTCCTCTGGCCTTGTTGATACGGGTTTTGGTGAGCTGCCGTCTCACCTGGCTGGTTGTGAAGACCGGGGTGGAGGATGGGGGGAGTGGAGTGGCAAGGGAATGGAGAGTGGAGTGGAGGGGATTGGAGGGGCAGTGTAATGGAGGGGAGAGAAGGGAGATGGGTGGGTGATGGGAGGGGTGTGGAGGGAGGAGCCTGAGTTGGAGGGGAGGGGGTGGGGGGATAACCTTGGTGGAGCTACTTGAGGAAGTGAAGAGGAAGAGGGGTCCAATCAGCGTTGTTGAGTCAAACCTATTAAAAAACTGGTTTAACTCGTTGGCTCATATATAAACAACCATATCAAGATGTCAAAGATGATTTCATCTGCCATGATGTGTTTAAAAACTGTTGCAATGATATAAATCTGGTGCCTCATTGTATTTCTTTTATAATTACAATTACCAAACACAAGAACTGAATCTCCGTGCTGAGCGCCTCATGCAGCATCTCCAGCTCCTTATGTGCCTCTAGCTCTTTCTTCAGTCTTTAGAGTGCACACACACAAACAGACACACACACTCTGTTTATCAGAGCCAGATTATACCTTGAACTTAAACGTGGTTAGCACGTTTGCCTCACACCGCCAGGGTCGGGGTTCGATTCCCGTGGCTCTGTGTATGCGGAGTTTCCTCCCCCAGTCCAATGGGGGGTAGGCTGATTGGCGTGTCTAAAGTGTCCGTAGTTGTATGAGTGTGTATGTGATTGTGCCCTGTGATGGATTGGCACACTGTCCAGGGTGTACTCCGCCTTGTGCCCGATGCTCCCTGGGATAGGCTCCAGGTTTCCCGTGACCCTGAAAAGGAGTAAGTGGTTGAAGATGGATGGATATATATACACACATCTACATTGTAATGTAATATTTATAATTTTTTTAATTATTATTATTTATAAATATTACAAGTCATTATTAGTTAAATAGTTGTGCAGTACACCACATGGCGTTATAATAGTCATGGATTTCCCTCGTGTCTCAGTGTGATACTCCATGTGCATTTGTTACCGTTTTAGTCGATTAATCTAACGTGTTCACCTGTTCTGTGATACACCTTGATTGGTTTGGTTATTTCTGTTCAACGTTGAGAAGTGTTTTTTTTTCTTTTTCTCTCCCATATTTTCAGTTCAGTGTTTTCTGGTTTCCTTGTTTCAGATTTTTTCTTTTAAAATGTAATTCATTTGAATGTACCCCCTCCCAATCCATTTCATTTAACCATCATTTCATTTCTTTTACGTGTTTCAAAGACAGGCATTGTTTCAGCATTCGATTTCACACAATCAATAGCCTGTCCTGAAGCAACAGCCATTTGAAAGTGATTTATGGTTACACGCGAAGAGGAACGATGGCACTGGCTGCATCTTCAGCACA
This sequence comes from Ictalurus punctatus, assembly GCF_001660625.3. Classification (NCBI taxonomy): domain Eukaryota; kingdom Metazoa; phylum Chordata; class Actinopteri; order Siluriformes; family Ictaluridae; genus Ictalurus; species Ictalurus punctatus. The sequence goes on from NC_030418.2 coordinate 18,965,469, forward strand.
TCCCAGGGCTTTAGTCCGGCTTTCAGTTAACGAAAGATATTTGCAGCTTTTAGCAGGAGCCTTCACTTTTACATTGGCTTACCTGAGGCAGGTGCTGTCTGTCAGAGGTTTCTGAACGGCCGTTTCCCTTTCAGTCTTCAGGGAGTCTGTGAAAGCCACTGCCTCCTCCAGCTCCCTCTCCAAATCTGAGCACACGTGCAGTAGTAGTGAAACACTTTTCAGTCAGCACTTTAGTGTTTTAAACAGTATCCTGTTTTCTCCTTCACCTGCTAGATGCGAGTGCAGCCCCTGGAGCTCTGCTGATAAAGACTCCCTCTCTGTTTGCAAAGAGATCAGCTGGGAGTTTTCTTGCTTCATCCTCTCCATCTCTAAGAACATGAGCAAATACAGTGATATTAATAAAAGAAAGTTCTCAAATTTTAACGTTAAGTTTTATTTCCCTTTTAACTGTCTTCCATACAGCAGCTAACCACAGTCATGTGACCTCTATAGTATATGTAATGCATACGCTTTTTTAAAAAATGCCTTTTGTGTTCATTCAAGCTTTTTTTAGTTATATTATATATGCACCATGCTTTCTGCAATGTACCGTTGAAAATAATGATTATAAGCAAATAATCAGCTTCATTGTGTGGTGTGATGAAGCAGAATTGTAGAAAATTCATCAACGCCTTCTGACCAATCAGAATCGAGACTTCAACAGCGCTGGGGTGTACCCATCATATATGAATGAATATCTGACTTCTAAATAATCAAGCGCTGTAGAAAGTCACATGACCAGGTGAGGTATACCAAGCTCGAGCAGGCGGTTCAGTACGAGTTCAGATGTCACATCTGTAATCCTAGAGCTGCCCGTTTAAATCCCGCTCACTAAAACAAGTTCAATTATCCTAAACTCCATAAGGAAGCGCATCAACCTACGGTACCTTTGGTTAGTGCCTTAGCTTCCAACTGGAGACTCTGTATTTTAGATCTGGTCTGACTCTGGAACATGGCGTCCCTCTTTCTCAGCAGGTTAAAGTCGCTGTTGAAGGTTCTGATCACCGTCATGAACTTCTCTTTCTCCCCAGCTGCCTCTCTGTTCATTCACTCCTGCGGGTTTAGCGGTAGTGACAACAGTACAAACAGAAAAGCGAGCGTCATTGTCTAAATAAATAAAAAAAAACGGTGACTGTCAAAATATAAGAGCAACTGACCACCTAAAGAATAACAAATATTTGGTTATATCGTTAACATTTGGGCTAACGAATTTGGGAAAAACGGGTATTAAATCTGGTCCAATTTTGACCTCTAGTGGTTCTAGTCTGCTATTACAAGTCATGATTCAATAGAACAAGGCCACATAAATTAAAAAAAGTCATTCGGATAAAATAGGATTACAAAATAAATATTTAGAAAATGTAAACAACTAAATATAGCATTTTATTATTTAGAATAATATGAAAATATTTATATATTATAGAATATAAATAATACAATATTTAATAGCGAATAAATTTAAATATATACAAATAATAGCTCATAAAATGATGCATCCGAATGGTTTTATTGATTTCTGATCAAATAGAGTCTCAATAACTGTGTCTCAACTGCAGGATCAAGCATCACTGCTGTCAAATTTGCATGTGTGTGTACCGAGAACATTTGAGCTCTATAATAGTGAACATTTTGATATTGTGGATGATTACTAGAAAGCAGAGACGTTTCCTCTTTAACATTTTCTCAGTAATATGACAAGCTGGGTTTTTTTTTTTGGTCTTATTAACGTCAGAGAAAAATAGAGAGGCAACCTGTGAGGGAACGACTGTTTGCAGCTGCTCTAACATAAGTGAAAATGGGAACTAAATTGTCTCATGGGCATTTCATGACATCAAATATGTTTTTAAAAAACACACATTATTTGTTAGCATTTTCTTTTTTGTTTTAAAAATGCAGTTGTTAGCATATAAGTGGTTTAAGTGGAATAAAGCACTTCAGGATGTGGTGTATATAATCAACTCTGCATCATGTCTGCCAACCTCACACAACCTCACTGTTGATTATTTTCCTATAACAGCACGCGCACAAGTGTTTTATGCCTGACTGTTTTGATTGCCTGAGAATCTAATGAATGTACAGAATTAAAACCGCCTTGACATCTTACACCGAGAGTCATTTCAGATTCCAGCCGAGCCTGTGAACAGGGTCGAGTCTCTACATCATGCAGCTACAATACGGTTTTAAATCTACAACCAAAACACTGCTATGATCCATGACATATCGCTTGGATATCAATCAAGTGTAAAAACAAAAAAATAAAAAATAAATTTAAAAAACACAAAAACAAACAAACAAACAAAAAATGATGTTCGTAAATCCATGAAGATACATTTTGGGATTTAAAATACATGTTGCAGAAGTAACCTGAGTGAAATACTGAGTTGAATGTATGATATATACAAAAATAAATTAACAATGATTTTTTTTTTTTTTTTTTTAAAGGGCTGGATAGGGGAATCTTTTTAAAATTCATCTGTAAGGCATTTATCACACAAGCATGCACTGCTGTACAAAATGGATGTTGAAAAATCCCATACATTCTAAATTAATCTACTTATTACTAATTTCCATAAAGTAACACCCCCAAATTGCCATATTTGGTAAAAAAAAACGTCCCTTTCCAGTACCCTGCTTGTTGTATTGCTTGGGTTTTTGTTTGTTTGTTTGTTTGTTTGTTTGTTTGTTTGTTTTGCCCCAAATATAGTACACGGTTTAAGAAAGCCTCATATAGAACACATCCATCATGGCTACAGGAGCACAAGCCGGGATCTATGAAGGGTTAACTGAACTAATGTAATCCAGCGGAAACAGGTGATTAATTTTTTTTACACTGCCGCATCCCATCGATCCAGTTCATCTTTAATGAAGCCTTCCAAATAGAAGAAGAGTTTCGGTCATAAAACAAAATCACCCCTTTTACTACGAGACTATCCACACATGCGGGATTCAAAGTAGAATCCTGCTGGATCTTGCTGTTTCTTAATTTACAGCTTCTGTCCTGGGCAGTATTAAGAGATGAGAGAATATCCATATTGTGCTGTAGTAAACTCTGTCCGAATATACCTTTCTGGGATCATTTTTAATGAACATTTACAAACTTACCGTGCGGTTGACTTGACAGTCAGAGCACAAAATTATATATCGTACTTTTTAGCACAAATCTACGTTGTTCAGATTCATTAAAGAAGCTGAGATGTTCCCTAGGTACTGAGTAGTTCCTTAGTACTACTGAATGCTTACTACTAATGATTATACGTTTTCTAAAGCAGAAGTGTTACGACAGTACTGGGATTGCGTTTATTGCCGAATAAATGACTGCATTCCTGCGGGAAATTACTGGAACTCCATCGAACTGAACAGAGAGATGGACAGAAGTGGCCTGACCTTCTTGTCCAGTTCAGTATGTGCGTGCTCCAGCTTTTCAGTAAATGACTTGATTTGCTCCTCTGCCTTGGTGATGGCTGATTTTACTGAAAGAGAGAACAAATGTGGTAAACCTGGGAATAAAAACTGTCGGCATGGTCCAAAAAAAGTACATAGAAACTGCACTTGATCTAATGAGCAAGAAAAGCTTAAGGCGAGACACAACAGGTAGATAGGACAATTTTAGTCACTTAATTTAACTTTTTTTTTGGACTAAATTACCTCTGTAATGTTGTCTCTTAAACTTTTCTTAAACGTTCAACCAAATTTATTTAACAGTTTTGTTGTCTACTTGACAAAACGTATTATCTAACTGAAACTATCAACTGCGCATAATGAATTCATTTCATTATTTAAGCCCCACCCACTTCACAATCACCTCATGTCACAGATTTCTCTCAAAAACGGCGTTCCCTCAAAATCAGTCAATCAATGTTGATTACTGTTGAACTCATGAACAATTGAACAATATAGAAAATGTTTTGTTTTTTTATTTTGTTTAATTGCCCATGCTTTTTGTTTGATTAAACAGTAACGAAATGATATTGAAACTAAATTGTCCTGTAAAAGTGTCTCTCGAGTGTTTATGCAGTAAACTATTTTAATAATACTTCAAGACTATATTTTTGATTGCTTGTTTTATTATGTATGCAATTTCGTGCTTATTTAAAACATGCATAATGTTTTCATGCATAATCAAACGAATGCTCATTTGAATAAACAAACAAATAAATAAATGCACTTAAAAATATTTCCAATGTACAAAGCAAACTTTATTAATGAACTGAACAGCAGCAATCAAATGGCAAATATTAACTGTGATATCTTGCCTTAACTGCTGTAATATCTTAACTGCTGTTGACTGATGAACGATTAGCGAGATTTCGGACTAGCTAGCTAAATTAGCTAACCTACCTTCATGGAGCTGCGGAGAGTTCTTGGACCACTGTTGCTCAGTGAACAAAATCTGCTTTGAAAGAATCCAAACTCATATCATGAACAACTGAACTCATTTTTTATTATTATGATTATTATGATTATTATGATTGTTATTAGTCTTCCAAACATTCTGCTAAACGACTTGTTTAGACTAGGACAGGGGTGCCCAATACGTCGATCGCGATCGACCGGTCGATCGCAAAGGAAGTGCGGGTAGATCGCCATTCAAAAAAAATAGATGTTAGCGTTGATGTACAGGGCAGCCAGTTTGAGATCTCGTCTAATTCTCTCACCAAGCGTGCGATCAAATCGCTAAAGGCTAGCGAGCGAAATCGTAGGGAGAGGACATTTTTCAGTCTTTTAAAGACTTCATTGACAAAACCCAGCTCCCAGTGTGCAAATTGATATCAGTCACCACGGACGGTGCGCCCACAATGGTTGGCAGCGCAAATGGATTCACTGCCAAGTGCAGGGAAGACGATGCTTTCCCTGACTTCCTTAACTACCATTGCATAATACACCAACAAGCCTTATGCGCAAAAATGCTAAATATGAAAGAGATCATGGATGTGGCAACAAAGATCGCCTGTTATATACGTGCAAGATCACGTCAAAGACGACTGTTCCGTGCGCATCTGGAGAAGGCAGACTGCGACCACTCTGAGCTCCTGCTACACACTGACGTGAGATGGCTTAGTAGGGGTAAATTCCTGTAGAGATTTCAAGAGCTCTGTCCGAAGATAAGGGAGTTTCTTTTTGCTGTTAAACATGCAGAATACACCCAACTCAATGATGATCAGTGGCTGCTGGACTTGGAATTTTTAACCGATCTGACCAACATGTTAAATGAGCTTAATTTGGAGCTGCAAGGAAAAGACAAAACCGTGGTCAATATGATCAGCTCAGTTAATGCCTTTAAACGGAAAATGCAACTTCTGTCCTCAAAGCTGCAGTGCACTGATTTTGGTAACTTCCAAAATCTCGCGTAGCTACCAGCAGCTACTGTCGGGACTATGCAACCCTGGCTGATTCTATTCAGTGTAAGGTAATGACCAAAAATGTACTGAATTGTAGTGTGCCATAAGGGCTCATGCAGTTATCCAAGGTACATGAACATTATTGTGTGTGTATATATATATTTGAAGTATACTCAGTATATATATATATATATATATATATATATATATATATATATATATATATATATATATATATATATATATATAAGTAAATATGTGTTTCGCATTTTTAGCGTAGGTAGATCTCTTTGACTGGTCCTGTTAAAAGCAGCTCGCAAGTCAAAAATGTGTGGGCACCCCTGGACTAGGAGAATTTTAGAGCGCGAGGGCTGGGAATTAACGGTTCTTTTCAGTGAATCCAACGAGTCGACTCAGCACTCTTTAGACTCAAATGACAACTCCGTACGCGCCTTTTTGACCCCACCAATAAAAACAGTGGAAAATGGCTCTTCGGATGTGTGAGCCGACTCACCTAAAAGAGCCAGTTGAAAGTGTCGAATCTTTACGAATGACACATTGCTTTACTGAAAATGAGAGTGCCGTTTCAATAAACCGAAATATAAATGAAAACAGAATTTACTGTCAATATGATGAGCTGGACTATTAAACCACCAAGATTACACATTTTATGTATTTATTTATATATTTATTTTCTTTTTCAACTTAGAGGGCATACACATAACCTATTACATGAGGAGGAAGCGGAAGTCTACATCTGTTTATACTCCCATAGTACAGTCTGTATATCTGTTTTACCTGATAAAACAGATGAAAGATTTGTATTATGCTGTCTAAATTAGCACTTATATCAGATAATGATGAGATTATTAGTGTGCATTGGCTCACAATGTGTTCCTGAACCATATACTAAACTATTCTGAAATAAACAGATCATCAGGGCCAAATATGATCCACATAGACATTTTCTCACTCCTTCCAGTTCCAACATTGCCCGTGATGTGCTCCAAAGACTATCAAGAGCCACCCGCCTCTCTGTTTGTTCACATTAATAAGCACAGTCAGCATTCGGTAACTTTAATCTTGGGACATTTGGCTCTTCAATGTTTGTCACATCATCCTTTACTTCTTACAATTTCCAAAGAATGGTGTTTGATCTGAAGCCATAAAGCCCATTAAAGTGTGAACTCGTTACTATTACTCTATCAACTCAGGCTTTTCACATGATTCAGACTGATACATTTTAGCCATTCTACTTCACTTTCAGGACCTGCTTACTCATCGTGACTGAACAATTAAAATAGGATTTTCCTGACACCGGATCTCACACACACACACACACACACACACACACACACACACACACACACACACACGTAAATCACAATCAGAATTGTCACTAAGTTCAATAGCAAAGGATACAAATCAGTCTGGTCATTAGAGCAGTAAATTTCCTGAGCACTGCTTGCCAAAAGTCCGTAAGTAAACACACACTCGCCACTTAAAGTTCATTAGGCTAAGAAAGAGCACCACACTGATTTATATGTGCATTTGAACTCGATGCTAGTTCACTGCAGATCTACAATCAATCGACTCAGTGATTTGAGAAATGTTATACCATCCAGTCAGCTCAAATGCTGCATCTAGATCAATCAATGGCGGGCAAATTATACTCGCTATGTTAAAGCCCAATATGTTACATGTGCAAGGTAAGTAATGTTAGCACGATTCATATTCTATAGTACTAATCACAGTGCTGGAAAGAGAAAGGAATTCAAACCCCTACAGATGTGCACTATTAATATTGGGTATGAAAGAACAAGGAATCAAACACTTGGAGCTATGCTGTTATCGAAAAATATCCAACAATGAAGCAGAGTTTTAGTGCAGAGTGTTTTAGTCCTCTTTATTAACTAAAGAATGACATACACCACACACTTATCCATATAAAATTACATTTAATGTTGTCTGCGAAATAAGTTCCTTTTAGATTTTTGATATGTATCAAAATAAGCTATTGAATCATATGTAAATTAGACATGAATTTCACTGCAGAATGGGCTCAAGCACAAAATATACCATTATTTAAAGCTCAATAGTATTTAAATGGAATGACTTACAGTCACAAAACCAAATAGAAAGTGTTCAGCTAGGTGTCAGGTATGCGAACCACCTTTTAGATTTTTGATAGATGGTCAAACCAACCTCAACTTTCAGGTTGGTTTGAAAAAGTCTGGCCTGAAAGTTAAAACAACCTAAGTTGTAGAGAAGACCAGGTGTACACAGACAGAGAGTGGCAAAAAGAATTAATTCTACTCCCCAGGGATCATTAATGTTCTCATGAACACCTACATGGGCATTTTCCCCCTTTGGTGTGGCATACTGCTTGGGGACCAGAGCAGATTCTCCAAAGAAAATACGAAAGAAATAAAAACAAGGGAAACAAATTGCCATGTGGAGCAGTGGTTCTCAATAGTGAGTAATCACATATTACTCAGAAAAAGGTTCCTGCGGCCGGCAGATTTCATTACAAAGATGTTTAACTCTCTGCAAGGAAGGTACACACAGCTTCAGATGATGCATAATCTTGATAGTCTGTCTCAAGGAACAACTCCAAAGCAACAGACCATTGACCAACAAGAAGAGCAATGGGCCAAGAGATCACAAACTCATAGACCAGCAAAGCATCGTTCAAAGTGTTTTGATCCACCAGAAGAAGTGTCCCAACCAAAAAGACACAAGACAAAGAAAATATCTGAGGATCATTCAGAGGACACATCAGCCCAGGTATTATGCAGTTCTCAATCATGTCATGAAGCATTTGTTCTCATTAATTCATACCACCTTTTATATTATATTCAAATATCCCATTGCAGATCCAAGCTCTATGGTCTAAGAAAGCATGTGAGATAGTCATTGCCGTCACACAGTCAAAGGACAAAAAAAGGTCTCATATCCTGCATCATTCAGAGCTGAAAACACTCCAGCCACATAAATGGCTGGTGGGGGAGGTAAGAAAAAAAGATTCATACCTTTGTGAAATGCATTGCTCTTATGACAATTGAAAAATAATCTGTGAACATAGAGTAATATATTAACACGTAAAAATGACAATGTTAAGCCATTGTTGAGTATATTGAATCAATGTTAATGAAACACTGGATGAGGTAACCATAGTTTATTTTTTATCTTTTGTTCTTAGACAGTCCAATGCTATTTTCAAGTGGTGGTGAATAACAGAGACCAGGGCACAAGATTTTTATACGAGATCACTACACACCAAGTGTTATACTTCATGGAGAACGAGATGAAGTACGGAGAAACAGTCTCTCAAAGGTAAAGATTAACTTTACTTTAATTATCGTTAATAATTGCAGCTTTACAGAAACAAACACAGCATGCAGATTTTAAGTGTGTGAATTTATCCATAATAGTTTAAGACAGTTACATAACAATGAAATGTCATGTGTTTTATTTTATTATTATTTTTTTATTTCAGGTGGACTACGAGGGAATGATAAGTTTCCTGAATGTCAATGGGAATCATTGGATATTTTTGGTGAACACATTTTAGAGTCCTTTTTTAATATACATGAAACACTGTTGTATTACTCTATTCTACAGAGGATGGTCATAATTTGGTTGGCTTGAAAAATCACATTGAATAAATGTTCAGATAAGCCAAGACTATTCAAACACCAACCATCAAAATTCAAATATAAACTAACCCGTAGCTGCGGGGGTTTCCTCCGGGTTTTCCGGTTTCCTCCCCCCGAGTCCAAATACATGCATGGTAGGCTGATTGGCATGTCCAAAGTGTCCGTAGTGTATGAATGGGTGTGTGAGTGTGTGTGATTGTGATGAAGAAGCAAAATCCATGCATACAGCCACTAGATTTCATTAATATTTTTAGCTTGTTATACACTGTACTTACAAAGATGGGTTACAAATTAGAAAAAAAGCATGACGTTTGATGTGTTTTCTTGTCACAGGGTATTGAACGGTGAATGATATGCTGTGTCCTTGTGTCCTTTTCTATCTTTAGTAAATTAAACAAAACATTTGATTTTGGACCAAACTGTCAGCGCTCTCCAGTATCATCTTGAAAATGTAAAAATTTAGAAATATATTTTGAAATAATTATGTTCTATCCCTCCTGTTGGTGTTCCAGAGGCATAGCTCTTGCAGATCTCTGGATCCTTAATGATTATTTTCGGAAGAATAAAATGGCAGGCTTCAAGTCTTGTACATTGTGTAAGTATAAAGTCTTACGGTTTTTTTAAATGCTGTCAAATCCTTACAATAATTTTACGTATTAACTTTTACTATAAGTAGCAAGCAATTCACAATCATTGTTAAGTGTAAAGTGAGTGAGATATGTAAAGACAATAATTACCATATACTACATATATAGGAAATTAGTAGTAATAGTAATAATGTTTTAATGTTTAATGTTATCCTGTCAATCATTTTGATTCGCGTAACACACTTTTTTCCAAACATTTTGCGTTTTAAGCACTAAAGGAAAATGGATAATGTTGACATTCTAATAATATGATTATATTTATATGGCCAGTAAAGAGAATGGAGAGCACAATGCAGAACATTTGTTTATTTTGATACATATCAAAAATCTAAAAGGTGGTTCTCCTACCTGACGCCTAGCTGAACACTTTTCATTTGGCTTTGTGACTGTAAGTCATTCCATTTAAATGCTGTTGAGCTTTAAATAATGGTATATTTTGTGTTTGAGCTCATTCTGCAGTGAAATTCATGTCTAATTTACATATGATTTAATAGCTTATTTTGATACATATCAAAAATCTAAAAGGTGGTTCTCATACGTGACACCTAGCTGAACACTTTCCAGTTGGTTTTGTGACTGTACGTCATTTCATTTAAATGCTATTGAGCTTTAAATAATGGTATATTTTGTGCATGGGCCCATTCTGCAGTGAAATTCATGTCTAATTTGAATGTGATTTAATAGTTATTTTGGTAAATATCAAAAATCTAAAAGCTGGTTCTCATACCTGACACCCAGCTGAACACTTTCCAGTTGGTTTTGTGACTGTAAGTCATTCCCTTCAAATGCTATTGAAGTTAGAAATGTGTTTAACAGTGTGGTATGTAACTTTAGAGACGGTCCCTTAATTTCCGCATTTACGCGAATATCAAACGGCCTACGTCAAACCAACTTCATTCCAGTGTTAAACTGTAACCTAAAGTACTGTATATGACTGCAATGAAAGATTCTTCTGTAACACCAGTCTTGAATGAACTCTTAGAGACAATCTGTGCTCTCCTGGACTGAAAAGAAACATAAAACAATAAAAACAAGCGAACCACATATGAACACGGCAATTTTGCTGTGATTCATGTCACAGAGCTTTAAACACTGCGTCATGTGTTTATTCCTGGTGTTTGTTTGTTCAACAGGAAATGATTTCTTGGAGGAATCTCCTTACGAGCCCAAGACTAGCCATGCATCAGTTATATTTCAATTGGATTCCCATGTATTCAGGTAGGACCAGCTGATTTTACTCACTAAATGGCATTACTGTGCAGAGCCTACATAGGGACTGATCCTGTCTATGTGATTTCAGAATGATTCATCAGGCATTCTTGTTTCCTGCTTCCTTTTCTGTGACTGCATTCTGTGGAACGCTGCATGAGAAGATATTGGTTGGACTGATGTTTATTTCACGGGTACTTCATTACTAACAATGTGGAATGCTGGAGCCTGTGTGTGTGGCTGTGTGTGTGCGTGTGTGTCTGCCTGTATGTGTGTGTCTGTGTGTGTGTGTGTGTGTGTGTGTGTGTGTGACAGGGCTAAGCCCCCCCTTTTCCATCAGAGATTAAAAACAGCAATATATATATTTGACATCTAAATCAGATTATTTTCTGTTAACAAATGGGTTAAGGCAGACTGTTTTGGACTTTTGTGGAACCAAGTGCAACAGCCCCACTGATTGTGAGAATAAAATATACAGAATGGTATAAAGAAATGAGGAAGTGAGGCTGAGGGTGGTTTCTTTCTAGCCAAGAGTGCGAATTCATGCAGCCTGTCACACAATGACTTGGCGTCAGGTGATTACAGAGTCAGAGCGCTGATAGAGTTGATTTTGTTCATTTTGGTTGGTATTATTCAGCACACAGACACTGACACATCAGTAACACGTCAGCAGCAGTGACTGATAAAACACATGTGAAATACAGTCACAGGTATAATGAATGTAAACAAGGTTAATTATCTACTCTATCATCTTTTTTTCCCCAAACTGTGTTTTGAACAGAAACTAAAAGTAGATAGACTTACCACATATCCAAACAGAGCAAATTACACAAAGGGACAGACGTGTTAGTTTTTTTCTGTTTACCATATTTGGTATTCAGAGGACATTGTCTGGAGTACCTAAATATTGTTTGTCATTACCCTCCTCACCCCATCCCCTCCCCAGTTATAAAGCTGTAACTGATTTTTTTAAAATAGTAATTGCCAGTTCCTTTTGCTGTAAAACTACAATACCACACATTTATATTGTACACAAACTGCATATGTTTCATATCCTAGTCACATATATGCCGTGTTCATGCTTGATTCCTGTAAGCCCCATTTAATTATCTTTACATCACTGTGCCACACAGTCATATTTTCATAAGAACAGTCCTGTATATTTTTCATTTCAATTCCACAAGTACTAAAGCTTGGGAAAAGCTGGCACATTTCTGACACAGCTACACCTAAAAGGGGATGACAGATGCTTAGTAGCAGAGTGCAAAATACAGACAGGTTTAAGAAATTAATGGGCAATATTCTGTCCACAGTCTACAAACCAAGCAATGCAAAGCGTTTCTCTCTCCACCAAAACTATCCTTCAACAAACAACCTTGCAACATTTGTGTGTGCCAAGAGAAATCATTATTTCTATTTCATTTTCCTTTTTTTCACAGCTATAATCTACATCATAAAGCTGTTCAATTACATATTTAATTTTAAAGTGCTGACAAAGGCTTTTTATCCAGTGAAGGAAACAAGCTGATTTTATTGAGAAGATTGACCTTAAGGGCTTACCACAGCTATTAACAGAAGCAGCTGCACAGTCAATAGGCATTTGTAGTTGTGATCTGTTCCATTAGCTTGTGCCCTCTTAATGAGGAGAGGATAGGTCGAAAGGCGAAGTGTGTCTGAAGGTCATTGTGCAAGAAAATAACCATGTTTCCAAAGGTACATATGAGTCATATAAATCAATAGCAAAAATAAATTGGAATTAACACTGTGGCCAAGTCTATGGGGATAACAGTTACTGTAGGCTTCAAGTGCATGCCTTCATTTTCATATAGAAAACATTACGAGTAATGGAACCAAGGTCAATATCTCCACTGGCAATAGCACAGGCAGTTTCCAACACCTATTATATTGGCCTGGGTGCAACAATAGAAATAAATAAAATCATATCCAGGAAGTGATTCAAGGGTATATCCATGGACATGTCAAGAGAAGCATTAAAAAAAAAATTATCTGATGTGAACTGTATTTGATTTTAAATATGTCCTGTACCAACCGAGCAGACAGAAGGGACCAAATCATTAATGTTTTTCACCATATTTCTGGCATTAAAACTGACTAAATTTAATAAATAGGCACAAAAAATAAATCAGGAGAGAAGTCATTACTGTTTTGCTTCACTTCCTTTACATTAAGACTTTCCTTCAAGAAGTGCATAATACTCAGATGGAGATTATTTTAATGAGCCATTCTTTCAGTTCATTAAGGCTAATATTAATTACTGACTTTGTTACTGCACAGTATTTATGACCATTGAAAAGCTGAAGTTATTTTTGGCCAGGGGTGTCACCAGACTTTGGCTGATGGGTCTCTGAGCTCTGAATGTTTTTACACTACAACACTTTATAGATAATCATTTTCACAGTTGCAGTCAATAAAACATTTTTTTGCAATAAAACATTTGCAAGTGTCTGGATGTACTTTCAGGGACATGGTGGCTTATAGTAGTTTTTAACATGTTTGCCTTGCACCTCCGAGGTTGGGGGTTCAAGTCCTTCCTCCGCCCTGTTTGTGTGGAATTTGCATGTTCTCCCCATGCTTCGGGGGTTTCCTGACCCAGTCCAAAGACATGTGCCGGGGCTACGAGTACATACTCGTCATCCTGGATTACGTCACCCGATACCCAGAGGCAGTGCCGTTACACAAAGCCACCTCCTGTAACATTGCGAGAGAACTGATATGCCTGTTCAGCTGCGTGGGGATACCGAAGGACATCTTAACCAACCAAGGTAACCTTTCATCTCCAAACTAATGTCTGACCTGTGTCGTCTGTTGTAGGTTAAGCACCTAAAGGAGTCCAACTACCACCCACAGACCGATTTGCTCATCGAGAGGTTCAACCAAACCTTGAAGCAGATGCTACGACGGTTGATAGACTAGGAGGGGAGAGATTGGGACCTCCTCCTACCCTACATTTTTTTGAGAGTCACCCAGGAGGAGCAGAAACGAGTGTACAACTGGCCAGGGCAACCACGGGAGTTCCAATATGGCAACCGGGTGCTCCTACTTATGCCGTACAGCTCCTGCAAATTCCTAGCCCAGTGGCAAGGGCCATTCACAGTCCTCGAGCGGAAGGAGGCCATAAACTATCGCCTGCAACAGCCTGGTAAGTGAGCGGAGACACAAATGTACCACGTGAACCTGCTAAAGAAATGGGTAGAGCCAGCGCCAGTAGTGTCTGCATTTGTGGCACAGGACACAGGTCATGACGAGGGTACCTTGGTCCAGCTGGGGGAAGACCTCACTCCCGGGCAAAGACAGGAGCTATTCGAGTTGGTAGGTCAATTCACGGATGTGTTCTCTACCTCCCCAGGGATGATGCAGCTGGTCCACCACAAGATCAAGACCCGGCCGGGAGTGGTGGTGCAGCAGCGGCCCTATTGTGTCCGGAGGACCGCCGCAAGGCTATTGAGGAGGAAATCGGCCAAATGCTGCATGAGAACATCATTGAGGAGTCCAACAGACCCTGGTCCAGCCCCCTCATAGTCGTGCCAAAGCCTGACAGAAGTATGCAAGGAGTTCCAGAAGCTGAACCAGGTCTTGGAGTTTGACAGCTATCCCCTCCCCTGAGTGGACGACCTAGTGGAGCGATTGTTGAGGGCCCGGTTCATATCCACCCTGGACCTAACCAAAGGATACTGGCAAGTTGCCCTGGCCACAGAGGCGAAAACAACGACGGCCTTCAGCACAGCGAACGGCCACTGGCAATACCGAGTTCTCCCCTTCGGGCTCCACGGGGCACCCACAACGTTCCAGAGACTGATGGACATCGTCCTGCGTCCCAATTGTGCCTTCGCAGCCGCCTACCTGGATGATGTAGTCATCCATTCCTCCACCTGGTCGGACCACCTGTTCCACCTGGGGGAGGTCCAGAAAGAGCTCTGGAAGGCCGGGCTGACAGCCAACCCCAAAAAGTGCCACCTGGGGCTGACTGAGGCACAGTACCGCAGGTATAGTATTGGCCAGGGCCTACTAAAGCACCAGACGAAGAAAATTGAGGCAGTAAGAGACTATCCCCGGCCTACATCAAAAAAACAGGTACATGCCCTCTTGGGGTTGGCGGGGTACTACCGCAGATTTATACCTAACTTCTCCTCTGTAGCCTCCCCCCTCTCCGATCTTACGAAGAAGGGCCAGCTGGACCGGGTGAAGTGGTCTGCAGAGGTGGAGCGGGCCTTCCAGTCCCTGAAAGAAGCCCTCACCAGCGCCCCAATGCTACACAACCCAGACTTTGCTCTTCCATTCACTGTGCACACAGAAGCATCCGAAACTGGGCTGGGTGCTGTTCTCTCACAGACCTTTGGCGGAGAACAACACCCGGTCCTCTACATCAGTCGAAAGTTATCCCCAGCTAAGAGGAAATATGCGGCTGTTGAAAGAAAGGCCCTGGCAATAAAGTGGGCCATCGAAGAGCTGCGATACTACCTGGCCGGTCAGCACTTCATCCTGGTGACAGACCACACCCCACTGCAGTGGATGGCCAAAGCCAAGGACACTAACGCCAGGGTAACCCGATGGATCCTCTCGTTGCAGGATTTCTCTTTCCAGGTGTAGCACTGGGCGGGGACCCACCATGGGAATGCAGATGGCCTCTCGCGACGGGATGCACTGTGGGCCACACACGTGGCAGCAGTAGGCTCGGAGCTGAGGCGGGGTATTGTGGTGACAGGCCAGCAGCCGGCTCACAAGAAACAAAGATCGCTCCTCCCGCGACTCCCGCGGTGGTGCTTAAGAGACAGCTCTGCTTCAGCACCACCAATGTTTTGGACGGCCGGAGAGCAGGAGGCAGTGGACTCTCGGGGTGTATGTGCTAACCTATGCTGTGTGTTTTCCAGGAAATCTAGAAGCAAGAAAAGACTCCACCCCTGACTGCACCCGTGGCTGTTCCTAACGGCAAATCGGGATCCCCACTACTCGGGAAACCCCTAGCACACACTCGGCAACCCCACAGCGACTAAGCATTTCACCTCACACCCCTACTTCGACACACACGCACACATGCGCACCCACACCCTCTCACGATCTATTTGTGAATAAAGATTTCTCCACAAGTGGCACCGAAACTGCCTCCTGTGTGTCTGTGCTCCGTCCCCCGCTGGCTGGATTCCCTACAATACTTTCATGCAATGTAATTTGGTACTGTGTTTACAGCATGGGTAAGAAATGTAGAGGAGTTTGTTTATGTAAATCCTTATCTTGCAGTTAAAAAGCCCATTCTGAATAGTTGTGAAAATAAGTGTACTTTTTTTTTTGGAAGGGATGTAGCAAAATTCTTAAAATGTCCACTAAAATTTTTAAGATCCCTATTAATATATCATTATTTTAACCCTAACTATTTAGAAAGCAATTTCATGTGAGTTAAATGAACACATTTTATCCTATAGACTAGCTAACAACTTATTGTTTCATTTGAATTATAACAAGCTTTAACATGAGAGTAAGGAAAAATAAACTAACATTCAACAATGTAGCATTTACTTTTACCACCTTCTTCCTTCTTTTCCATTTTAAAATTAGCTTCTCTTTCAGAAAGAAATTGCACAGAAAAACACTGGGAAAAAAAACAGATCCAAAACAACAAGTGGAGGATAATTGATCCATCGATCCTTCCATCTTCTATACTGCTTAATCCTTTTCAGGGTCACGGGGAAACCTGGAGCCTATCCCAGGGAGCATTGGGCACAAGGCAGGGTTCACCCTGGACAGGGTGCCAATCCATCACCGGGCACACAAACACATTCACACACCCATTCATACACTACAGACACACTATTTGGACATGCCAATCAGCACTACCATGCATGTCTTTGGACTGGGGGAGGAAACCAGAGTGCCTGGAGGAAACCCGTGCTGTGGGGAGCACATGCAAACTCCGCACACACATAGACACAGTGGGAATCGAACCCCTGACCCTGGCAAACATGCTATCCACTAAGCCACCGTGCGCCCAGGCTAATTGATTTAATGTTTTAAAAGAACATTTTGCCTTTCAAGATTTTCAGTGCCAGAATGATCCTATACATGGTTTTGATCAATTGATCAATGTGTGAATTTCATTCACACATTTCTTCTTCTTAAGTTGTCACTCAAATGACTAGCATGTGTTTCTTAGCATTATCATGTTTCATAAGAATAACTCCTAATATGCAACATCTGTCTGTTTTTTTTGCAGTGGAAGTGAGTAACAGTTTAAAATTGGCATGCAATGAGGAAAGCAAGAACGCTGCAAGTGGCTACAAAACAAGAAAGACAGATAATAAATTAGCGTTATATGCAGATGACATAATCTTATTTATTTCTGAGCCCAATGTCAGCATTCCAAATATCCTTAATTTGATTAATTCCTATGGTATATTTGAAGGATATAAAATTAATTGGGAAAAGAATGTGTTAATGCCAGTTGCTATCAAAGATTCTTCATGGCTTTATCACTTGCCCTTTAAGATTGGTTCGGAACTATTCACATACTTAGGAATTGAGGTGACAAAAAACTTTTCCAATTTAGTTAAGTCTAATTATCAACCCCTGTCGCCTAAGCTTAAATCTATGGTCAAGTTCCCTTCTGGGTAGGTTGAATGCAATTAAGATGATAATTTTTCTGCCACAATTTTTGTACATGGTGCAGAACAGTCCTGTATTTCTACCTAAATCCTTTCTTCAAAAATTGGATTCTATCCTGGTTCCTTTTATCTGGCACTATAAAGCCCATAGGATTCCCAAACAGCACCTCCATGAACGGAAAACTCAAGGAGGGCTTGCCCTATCTAATTTTCTTGACTACTGTTGTGCTGCAAATCTGAGGGCTCTGACTTTATGGATTAATTTGCCACAGGTAGGGGGGAATTGGCTGGTGTTGTAACAGGAGGAATGTTTTCCATACTCCATTAACACAATACTCTTATCACCCACAGATATAGCTAGTACACTTTATAATCACAACCATGTTATCCATAATTCTATTCAGATTTGGAAACAAATAAAGACACATACAAAATTCACCCAAATGTCTTTTTTGCTCTCTCTATTTCAGCTAACTCTGATGGAGCATCACTGTGTGAGAAATATAATATTCCTTCTAATAATTTCTTCAGGTACCTTTAAATCAGAGACTTCAAGAAGTCTAACATTCCTAATATAACTATATATACATCTGGATGCATTTTTTAAAAGACATCACAGAGGTACAATCTCTTTTCTTTGGAACAGGCGAAAAGGCTATCTATGGAGAAAATTCAATCTGCCTGGGAAGAGGAAAATATGAAAATATGGGAACACATATGTTACACAAAATATGTTCAATTAATGCCAGACATTGTCTTATTCAGTTTAAAGGGCTTCACAGTCTTCATTATGCCCATTATTCATAAGTGTAAACAAAATATTTCCAGAAGTGTCACCATTATGCAACAAATGTCAATTATGTTATTCCAGCTTGTCTCATTGCTATGTTATGTGTCCAAAATTTCTGGAAAAAGAATTCAGTTTTGACTGAATTTGACAAACATTGTGAACCAGATCCTATTGTAATTATATTTGGAGTTTCTGTAGAATATTTGAGACTTACTGTTACGAAAAGCTGGCGGAGACAAACACGGACAGACAAAGAGATAACGTGGGACAGACAACAGACAGGACACGGAATGAGATCAGAGTCGGGATTACTCAGGTAACGGGTTGTCAGGGGCATAGGCAAAAGTGTAGTCTTAAGGACAAGCGGATATCGAAAACCAGGAAAACGCATATAACAATAAGGCTCGGTAAACAAACAAAGACGAGGCTGCTGAGTGGTTACTGTACTTCCCAAGCGGCTGCCGCTAACGAGGCTCTTATATAAATTTAGATGTCTTGCAGGTGTTCATAATTAGAACTCCGGTGAACTCGAGCGCGGGTATGGTTGGGAAGTGTAGTCCTCTTCCGCCACGTCCCTGGGCGGCACTACACGTTGTGAACTGCAGTGCCGATTTCGCCGTGTCGTAACACTTACACTGGTACAACAACAGTTTGTTTCATATTGGCTCATATCTGCCAAAAAATATATATATATATATACTCTTTTTTTTTTTGGAAGGAAAAGGAAGTTCCAACTCTTAAAATGTGGCTGACAGAATTAACTGGTACATTACATTTAGAAAGAATTAGGTATATCTTAAATTAAAATTTTGTTATTTGACAAAATCCGGTCCCCTTTTATTTATTTTCTTTAAACTGGTGATTAATGTTTTTATATCTTCATTTTCGGCCCTTACTATTGGATAGCACTGTTTGGCTTAGTTTTTGGGTGGGATTTAGGTGTGTTTTCTGTCTGGTATGTAATTGAGTGTTTGGGTTTTTTTTTTCTTCTCTCTTTCTCTCTCTATTTATTTGAATCTTTAGTATTTTTATGTGAATCTTTGTTTCATGTATTTTTCTTATAGTGTAAGTTTGATTTGTTTGCATTAAAAGAAAAGGGTATTTCCCTTTCAAAGGGAACTCAGCATTGCATGAGCTTCACGCTGTGGGAAGCACCCTAGTGTGTGACCGGCATCTGAAGCTTGTGTAACATCAGGCCTATTTATAGGCCTGCCGTGATCAGGTGACGTGGCAATTAAGCGGGTTGCATGATATAAAAATGGCACCCCATAACCGTGCCCCCTTGTTCCCTCATTCCCTTCTCAGGGAACAGGGTTATATGCATAACCCAGACGTTACAAATTATCTTCTGCTAAAATTCCAAATAAAAACCATTTTAACACATAAGATTAGGCCTCATTTATATATATTTTAGCAATATTGGATTTTTGGTTACTTTCTAAATGCCTTTCACCCATAAATTACCAACACATTCACAGCACAGTGAATGTACAGTTAGTGATGCCCACAAATCCAAATCTCACATAGCTGAAAATGACAAAAAAAAAAAAAAAAAAGGCAAAAACACACCCTAAAAATGATGTGCTCTAAATGTTTCAGTAATGCAGATTAGCCATTGAAGGATGTCGGCCAACACAGACACACACTAACTCTTCCTCCAACTCCTTTTATATGGTTCCATTTCTTTTGTCTTAATTGAAAAGCTAGTCTTATTTTTCTTAATTGATAGATTAATTTTGAATTTCTTTCTTTCATATATTTCACATAAGTCATATATGAAAATACCTAGTTTCACAAAATGTTCATTAAAATTGTGTGCACAATTGAAATAAAAAAAAAAAAAAACAGGAGCTTTCATAGCATATGAACATTTTTCTGAACTAAGTGGAATTTCATGAATACGTGAATAGCCTACACAGTTGCATATGTCTGTAGTAAACTTTGCAATATTTCGAGGAGCTTGCAATGTTTCAAAATTACTGCAGATTTTGGCCAACACGCGTCATGTGACATCATCACAACGCGCATTCAGCCAAAGCCCTCTTTGATTCAAGTGCGTTGAACATGAGTACAGCTAAAAGGTTTTATTCATCAACAAACATCACTTCAAAAGACAATGCAAAACAACGTTGTGAAATTGCAATTTCGCCAATTCAAGTCACTTTCCACAAAAAAAAAAAAAAAGCACAAAAAAACTCAAAAAGCTTGAAAATTTTGAAAAAAGCCATAACAAAATCAAACATCAATCACAAAATAACTCAGTGATATCCTGTATGGACTGATTAATGGAAAATATGTTATTTGAGCTATTTATATATCTCTTCTGTCATTGGGTAATAGTGATTTCTTTCTGTTTCCCAGTGAACCTCTCAACAGTTTTCAGACAGTTGAATTTTATTTTATTTTATTTTATTTTATTTGCATAGCGCTTCTATCAAGAAACATTGTCAAAAAGCAGCGTTACAGAAATTCATATTTAGACATATTTAAGACAAAATTACTTAAAACAGAACCTAACATGTTCTGTGTGATGCCACATAGTGGCATTATAAATCAGTATAGTAAACAGTTGTAGAAGACTGAATGGAAACAGAAATAAATATGTTGAAATGTTATTTAGTATAAGCATATTATGAATAGGAGTCCTGGGATAAGCATATGACAGTCTTTATGATTACAGCAGCAGTAAAAAATCTACAGTTTAGATCTACAAAGTTACAAATCACTGACTGGAGCAAGGGTCAGTCTTTAACATAGACTGTTTTGGGGTATCTGTGTTTGTTAATACACAATAGAAAACTGCAGAACCTCAAGCAAAAGTAGAGCATCAGGATGAGTCAAACAGGTATGGAGGGAGAGAAAGCCACAGCAGCAGAAGAGTGTCAGAATGCATACTGCTCGACAGAGGGAAAGGAGAGATTATTAGGTATGCTCTTATCCTGTAGTGGTTTAAAAGAGTGTACATTATGATACCCTTTTGAAACCACTGTAGAAAAGCACAGAGTAAAATAGCTCATATGTGATACGCACTCTCGAAGAATCTCCTTCAACATGGAAGAAAAGAGGATTTCTTTCTGCAGAAAAAAAAAATCCTTAGTCCAAGCTGAGCCGTTGAAATTCATTTTCCTCTCTGATGTATACAGTGCATCTGGAAAGTATTCACAGCGCTTCACTTTTCCCACATTTGTTATGTTACAGCCTTATTCCAAAATGGATTAAATTCATTATTTTCCTCAAAATTCTACAAACAATACCCCATAATGACAATGTGAAAGAAGTTTGTTTGAAATCTTTGCAAATTTATTAAAAATAAAAGACAAAAAAAGCACATGTACATAATTTGAGTATGATGCTACAAGCTTGGCACACCTATTTTTGGGCAGTTTCTCCAATTCTTCTTTGCAGGACCTCTCAAGCTCCATCAGGTTGGATGGGGAGCGTCGGTGCACAGCCATTTTCAGATCTCTCCAGAGATGTTCAATCGGGTTCAAGTCTGGGCTCTGGCTGGGCCACTCAAGGAGATTCACAGAGTTGTCCTGTAGCCACTCCTTTGTTATCTTGGCTGTGTGCTTAAGGTCATTGTTCTGTTGGAAGATGAACCTTCGCTCGAGTCTGTAGCAGTCTGTGTCTGAATTTACCACAGGTGGACTCCAATCAAGTTGTAGAAACATCTCAAAGATGATCAGTGGAAACAGGATTCACCTGAGCTCAATTTTGAGTGTCATGACAAAGGCTGTGAATACTTATGTACATGTGCTTTTTTTGTTATTCACTTTTAATAAATTTGCAAAGATTTCAAACAAACCTCTTTCACTTTGTCATTATGGGGTATTGTTTGTAGAATTTTGAGGGAAATAATGAATTTAATCCATTTTGGAATAAGGCTGTAACATAAGAAAATGTGGAAAAAGTGAAGCGCTGTGAGTACTTTCCGGACACACTGTAGTTCAGATCTCCTCTGCTTTCGCTCTTCTGCATGTTCACTAAGATCCTACTCTCAGTTGTTACTGGCCATTCCAAAGTCAAAAAACCAAGGCAATAGGTCCTTTTCTGTAATGGCACCGAGGCTTTGGAATAGCCTGCCACTCTCAATTACGGTAGAGCGAGTTGTCCACTAATCGTAAGGTTGGTAGTTCGATTCCCGGCCCACGTGACTCCACATACCGAAGTGTGCTTGGGCAAGACTCTGAACCCCAAGTTTCTCCTGATGGCAAGTTAGCACCTTGCATGGCAGCTCTGCATCAACTGGTGTGTGAGTGTGTGTGAATGGGTGAACGGGACACAGTGTAAAGCACTTTGGATAAAAGCGCTTTATAAGTGCAGACCATTTACCATTTGGTCAACACTTGTGTTGTTTTAGATGTGCTATATAAATAAATATGACTTTGACTTTGACTTTGATACATCAGAGAACAGCTTCAGTCACATGTTTAATGTTGAAAGCACATCAGAAAACTGTCTTTCAAGCTGGGCCTTCTGCTTGGAGATCAAGAAATCTCCAAGAGGAAGCAGCTGCCAAGGTGGCAGTCAGTTACACTCCTTCATGAGAGTTTTCACCATAGTCAGGCTGCTGAGAAGTGCCAACAGACAGAGTTCCTTTATGCTTCATTTCCATATGGCTTTGGGTTAGTGTTATGTATCTCATTCATTTCCCAGGGTCCAGTTCCATCTCTTCTGTGTATCCTGCTTTGTCTTTGACCAGCATACTGGTGCCTGCCACATCATTAGCCAGTCAGCACTGTGTTTTGCTCTGTTTATGTGTGTCTTACTGTGGATTTTGTACTTTTATCTGTGCTCTCTGTTCATATGCTTTATTCCATAGTCCATTATTTCATATCTGAGATTTTCCAATACTTTATAATTTAAAAATTATATATATATATATATATATATATATATATATATATATATATATATATACTAATCAATGGGGGGGAAATTACTGTAGTATTATATCATATAGTCATGTATATTTCTAAATAGTAACTCACTGAGAAGCAGGGATTGGCTACATTTTGGTTAGGGAGTCTGTCATTTTACATGGATTCACCAATTCACTGCAGTGTGAATTATTTTTGCTACAGACTCTGGGATCTTGGCCAGGCAAAATGGCTGGCAGGGAGCTCCTTTCCCTTGAATCTGAGAACTGTCAAGCTGTCAAATGATGAATTTGATCTCAGGAGATCACCCTGGAAATGTTTGAACAATGTTTTGGACAAATGCCCCATGCTAATTTTTCTTACTGCTGCACCAAATACATCAGACTTACATAATGTTTTCAGCTCAGTGAATCTTACAAAACTTGATGACTGTTTATTGGCGTAGGAGTCAGACGGAAATGAGGGTAGCAACTCAATTATAGTGCAACTTGGAAGAATCCTATGCTTCCAATTCTGCCAGAAATACCAGCTGAATGCCCCGCTTGCACAGTGTTATAAACAAATATGTGCTGCACCAAGTACAATATACAAAAATAACTCAGAAATTTGTTTAAACCTGGATGTTGATATCATTGCATCACTGGTTTAGAAAACATGCCTTCAATGCAGTCATCCATCCCATAAGCTACAAAAACAAAGCAATGTTGTGTAGTTAATTGAACCAATTTATACTGTATCTTACACATAAGGGACATATCCATCCATCCACTTTCTGTACTACTTATCTTACACAGGGTCATGGGGAGTCTGGAGTCTATCCTAGGGGACTCTGAGCACAATGTGGGGGGACACCCTGGACAGGGTGCCAACCCAGTGCAGGTCACAATCGCACACATTCACACACTACAGACAATTTGGAAATGACAATTAGTCTATAACACATGTCTTTGGACTGGGAGAGGAAACCTCCAAAGTACTGGGAGAACATGCAAACTCCACGCATACAGGGCAGAGATAAGAATCGAACCCCAACCTCAGAGCTGCAAGGCAAATGTGCTAACCACTGTAAGGGACACATGTGTGTTCATTCCACATCTCTTCCAGTTAAGTTCCTTTCTATAAATGGTAAAAGAATAGAGCAATGGCAAGCTTCATTTTTAGTCAGGAAAACTAATGTCCATACATACAGCAAGTTCAATTTAACATGAGATGATAGGACAGTGTAAACAAGACAGTGGAACAATTAACAAACAGTGCATTTATTCACTTAGTTCTGCGACTCTGTGCTGCTCAACCATAACACTGTTGTAGATTATATTACATTAGAATATACTTTTTTATATTACATTAGAATATATTTTCACACAAGGGGAAAATATGTAGAGAATTGGTGTGTAGAGCAGGAGTTAACTTTTGAAAGCTATGAAACATGAGCCATCAAGTTGGTGTGGATTGAAAGATATGTTTAAATGAAAGATTATCTGTTCCCAGAGACAGCCACCTGAAACATTTTTGAAATGCCTTTACTGTAGTTTTTAGTAGATCAGCTTTGTAATTTCCACAATGCTTTAAGCAAGGGAAGAGTTCCAGATGTCCTGCCTCAAGGTGAGTGAGAAGTAGCCATAGATAAGTGTTGTGTGTATATATAATCTCCAAGAGAGATTAAAGCTTCATTGTGCCACTTTTTATATAATACTTTGACAGCTGCCTGAGTCATGCCTGAAGGATCTGAAAAGTTTGGAAGCTACATTTGAAACTCTGCAACAAACAGGTAAAACGAGCCCTGAAACAGCTGACTGGTATAAATTACCAAATGTAGTTGCAGAGCATAACCACCTTTCATGTCTCATCTATATGTGGCTTTATCTTGAGGGTTCGAAATATGAAAATATAAAGATATCTTTGTGTTGTGTGGTTTTATGGAATATAATTGTAATTAGAACAGACTGTATGTTTAGATACAAGCTATTTTGATGCATGGATACAATGAAAGTATAGTAATGCATGGATTCAATGCATTCTTGTACTTGTACATTTATGTAATAACCAACAATGAATATTTTGCTTATATTCATCATATAAGCATCCTGTGATAAATATAACAAGACATGTTATTTGAAGGTAGTAAACAATTTCCTTTAATAAAAGACAATTTGCTGACTCCAATATGATATACTTCAGAACTAATCAGAGTGCTCACTGTATTACACACATCTCAAACCTCTGTAACATTTGTCAAGTGATCGCTGAAGTGAATATGATGCAAGCTGTATGTAACCTAGAGCTCAAGATGGGATGTTTCTTCAGAAGAAGGCTGGAAATGGATTTGAAATATCTTGTAGGCTCCACTGCACATCTTCAAACCAATGTGAAGATACAAGGCAAGTGTTAACATCTATAAAGCAGCTAGTTTTTCTGAAGGTTTTTCACTATAAGATTGGCACTTGGGGTGGCCAAACAAAAAAAAAGAATAAATATATATATTTTTAATTCTAGAAAATAAAATTAAACAGAAATTAATTTTAAAAAACAAAAAAACAAAGAAAGAACCCAGAAAGAGGCATCTCATTTTGTCAGAAAGATGATTTTTGAACAGTCTGCTGTAAAGTCAGCAGAAAGAACTTTCTAAGATGGATATCATACATACAGTATCTCAAAAAGTGAGAACACCCCTCACATTTTTGTAAATATTTGATTATATCTTTTAAGACAAGTGTGTCTTGCCTACAGTCAAGCATGGTGGTGGGAGTGTCATGGTCTGGGGCTGCATGAGTGCTGTCGGTACTGGGGAGCTACAGTTCATTGAGGGAACCATGAATGCCAACATGCACTGTGACATACTGAAGCAGAGGATGATCAGTATGCAGTATTCCAGCATGATAACGACCCCAAACACACCTCCAAGACGACCACTGCCTTGCTAAAGAAGCTGAGGGTGAAGGTGATGGACTGGCCAAGCATGTCTCCAGACCTAAACCCTATTGAGCATCTCTATCTCTGGGGCATCCTCAAACAGAAGGTGGAGGAGCAAAAGGTCTCTAACATCCACCAGCTCCGTGATGTCGTCATGGAGAAGTGAAAGAGGACTCCAGTGGCAACCTGTGAAGCTCTGGTGAACTCCATGCCCAAGAGGGTAAAGGCAGTGCTGGAAAATAATGGTGGCCACACAAAATATTGACACTTTGAGCCCAATTTGAACATTTTCACTTAGGGGTGTACTCACTTTTGTTGCCAGCAGTTTAGACATTAATGGCTGTGTGTTGAGTTATTTTGAGGGGACAGCAAATTTACACTGTTATACAAGCTGTACACTCACTACTTTACATTGTAGCAAAGTGTCATTTCTTCAGTGTTGTCACATTGAAAGATATGATCAAATATTTACAAAAATGTGAGGGGTGTATTAACTTATGTGAGATACTGTATAACATATACACCAGTGAGAAATGATGGATGGGTGGATAGGTAGATAGATAGATAGATAGATAGATAGATAGATAGAGCCTAGGTCCACAGATCAGCATCTCTATATACAGTATTTTGTTTCCCCTCTTTTGGCTGCTCCCATTCACGGTCGCTACAGCAGATCACCTGTCTGCATCTTTTGAATCTGGTACAAGTTTTGAAGCAACCATTTCCATTTTCCGAGCTTGGGACCAGCACTGTGAGTACACTGGCTTGTGCAGCCCTCCAGTGGCTGGGGTTGGTTCGAGGTGAGAGCATTGCCACTAGCCCACCAGGGAACCTGTAATTATAAAAGTGAGTAAATCAATTTGACTCACAGTTCACAGAGTAAACAACTGAAAAAAAAATCCATCTCAAATATTTTGTGCCACTTTTTTCATCTATATCCAGCTCTATAGTGATAACTCTACTCCGACAGGTCCTAAATCCCCCTTAGCTACCTAACAGTCCCTGCACCAAATCTAAAACAAAAATAAGAAAAGTAACAGCGCCACAAAGAAGAATCTCTATTTATTTCACACACATGCATATAAATGTCCTGTCACAGCTTATTGCTGCACACAGAAGACAAACAGGATTCATATACAGACTTTAAATACACACAGCTTGTAACTTTTGCCATCGCAAAAAAATCCTTTGCTTTGTGCATATGGTACCATAAAATGTGTGCAGTATTAACTTGAATATGTAAACCACCTTCACAGTGCATCATTTATGTATGCAGTAAACCCAAAGCTGGTAGATTGATTTTCAGTCTTGCAAAAATATTGCAAAGCCAATACAGCCAAACTGCGACTATATCTATATCAATTATATCAAGCGTGCTCTTGGCCTTGTGTAGTGGGGTACATAACATAATTCAAGCTCATAATAATCAAGCTCATAATACTAGTCCAGGCTCTTGTTATCTCAAAACTGGACTACTGCAACTCACTAATCTCGGGCCTCCTGGCCAGCTCCATCAAACCCCTTCAAATGATTCAGAATGCAGCAGCATGCCTCGTCTTCAACCAGCACAAGAGAACCCATGTCACACCAGTCTTCATCTCTCTCCACTAGCTTCCAGTAGCCGCCCGCATCAAATTCAAGGCCTTGATGCTAACCTACAAGACCTTGTCTGGATAAGCACCCTCCTACCTCAACTCTCTCCTGAAGGCTTATGTTCCCTCACACACTCTGTGATCAATCAACGGCCGATGCTTAGTAGTACCTACTCAGCGTGGCTCAAGGTCCCTTTCAAGAACATTCAAACTAACTGTTCCTCAGTGGTGGAATGAACTTCCAACCTCAATCCAGACCGCAGAATCTCTCACCATCTTCAAAAACAGCTAAAGACCCACCTCTTCCGTGAACACCTAACCAACCCATAAAAAATAAATAAATAAATAAATAAAATTTAAAAAATACTCTGGCACTTACACCTCTACTCTGCACAATTTGCTTCTTCTGGAACTCAATTAACGGATCTTGTATGGTATCACTACTTGTGTTGTTCTCTGCTTGATATATCATATGCTTGTATTTTCCCATTTGTAAGTTGCTTTGGATAAAAGCGTCTGCTAAGTGAATAAATGTAAATACATTTATGTCAGCGGATTCAGTAGCATGTCTTAGGCTATTCATACTGAGCTATGCATATGAGCCAAGCCCAAAATGCTTATGTAAAGCTTAGACCCAGTTCTACACAAACAACTGAGGCAACTTCACATTACAAGCTTCATTGCACAATTCCATTTTTTTTTTCTCATTTCAGATGTCTTTCTTGAAAATTCACAAGTCAGATTTGTGTCACATTAAAGCAGAAATTCTGATTTGTGTCACTTGTAACCTGGTAATGCAATCATAGCGTGAGATCAAATTCAACAGCTGAGACAGTATTACACAAGCATCTGACACCCAGCTGTTATAAGCCATATAAGTAGTTGCTTATTGCCCCTGGAACACCAGGGGGCCCCACGATTTTTTTAATGGATATGCAAAAAAGCAGACTGTCATTTGCTGAAGAGGTTTGTGTATCATGCAGTCCAGGAAACCCCTTGTGATGTGAAAAGTATAGGTAATTAACTTGACTGATGTAGCCTGAAGAAGATCGTGATGTGGCGATCATGAAGTATTTATATCTATCTGGGGCTAAAATTTGCAAAAAGAGAACAGAATAAGAGGAGAAATGGACCAAAAAAAATAGTAGGAATTAGCAATTTATCTTCACTTTTTTTTGTTGTTTGTTTGTTTCTGCTTGTTGATGTAATAAGACAATAGTGGCTAATTAGCTGATCAGCTAGTATCTAGAGCCCACACAAGGCCCGCACACCAAATCCGGCCAAACATCATAGCAGTAGGTATATATTGAAAAGTGATTAAACAAAGTAATGCATTAATTTAAAAATAATACTAATACTAATAATAAATGTTATTATTTAATAGTGAATACATTTTAACAGTCTCTGTTAGCCCTTCTTTTTTCTAGAAACATCCATTCCTAATTTCAGAGTCCAGGTTCCTCATTTGTAAGTCGCTTTGGATAAAAGCGTCTGCTAAATGAATAAATGTAAATGTAAATGTACTGGTGTTAGTTGAAAGAACATGTTAGGGTCTCATAAAAATGCCGATGTGACTTGGGCAGGATTTGAGTTTGACACCCCTGATCTAGATTTAGCTAGAGTCTAGTATCATTAGTTCATTAGATTTTATTTTATTGTTCATTAAACTGTTGTACCCCTCATTGAAGATAATGAAGTAATGCAGTGAGATCCCCTGCTGAATTTGTACGTTTGCCCACTGACAAAGAAATGATCAGTCTATAATTTTAATGCTAGGTTTATTTGAACAGTGAGAGACAGAATAACAACAAGAAAATCCAGAAAAACGCATGTCAAAAATGTTATAAATCGATTTGCATTTTAATGAGGGAAATAAGTATTTGACCCCCTCTCAATCAGAAAGATTTCTGGCTCCCAGGTGTCTTTTATACATGTAACAAGCTGAGATTAGGAGCACACTCTTGAAGGGAGTGCTCCTAATCTCAGCTTTTTACCTGTACAAAAGACACCTGTCCACAGAAGCAATCAATCAATCAGATTCCAAACTCTCCACCATGGCCAAGACCAAAGAGCTCTCCAAGGATGTCAGGGACAAGATTGGAGACCTACACAAGTCTGGAATGGGCTACAAGACCATTGCCAAGCAGCTTGGTGAAAAGGTGACAACAGTTGGTGTGATTATTCGCAAATGGAAGAAACACAAAAGAACTGTCAATCTCCCTCGGCCTGGGGCTCCATGCAAGATCTCACCTCGTGGAGTTGCAATGATCATGAGAACAGTGAGGAATCAGCCCAGCACTACATGGGAGGATCTTGTCAATGATCTCAAGGCAGGTGGGACCATAGTCACCAAGAAAACAATTGGTAACACACTACGCCGTGAAGGACTGAAATCCTGCAGCGCCCGCAAGGTCCCCCTGCTCAAGAAAGCACATATACATGCCCGTCTGAAGTTTGCCAATAAACATCTGAATGATTCAGAGGACAACTGGGTGAAAGTGTTGTGGTCAGATGAGACCAAAATGGAGCTCTTTGGCATCAACTCAACTCGCCGTGTTAGGAGGAGGAGGAATGCTGCCTATGACCCCAAGAACACCATCCCCACCGTCAAACCTGGAGGTGGAAACATTATGCTTTGGGGGTGTTTTTCTGCTAAGAGGACAGGACAACTTCACCGCATCAAAGGGACGATGGACAGGGCCATGTACCATCAAATCTTGGGTGAGAACCTCCTTCCCTCAGCCAGGGCATTGAAAATGGGTCGTGGATGGGTATTCCAGCATGACAATTACCCAAAACACACGGCCAAGGCAACAAAGGAGTGGCTCAAGAAGAAGCACATTAAGGTCCTGGAGTGGCCTAGCCAGTCTCCAGACCTTAATCCCATAGAAAATCTGTGGAGGGAGCTGAAGGTTCGAGTTGTCAAACGTCAGCCTCGAAACCTTAATGACTTGGAGAAGATCTGCAAAGAGGAGTGGGACAAAATCCCTCCTGAGATGTGTGTAAACCTGGTGGCCAACTACAAGAAACATCTGACCTCTGTGATTGCCAACAAGGGTTTTGCCACCAAGTACTAAGTCATGTTTTGCAGAGGGGTCAAATACATATTTCCCTCATTAAAATGCAAATCAATTTATAACATTTTTGACATGCGTTTTTCTGGATTTTTTTGTTTTTGTTATTCTGTCTCTCACTGTTCAAATAAATCTACCATTAAAATTATAGACTGATCATTTCTTTGTCAGTGGGCAAACATACAAAATCAGCAGGGGATCAAATACTTTTTTCCCTCACTGTAATTCTGTTCATTCTTGCATGCAAAATTATATGACTGGCGTGCAGGAGGGGTCCCTGAGTTGGTTAGTGGCTTAGGGCCCTCTAATGCTCAAAAACAGCCCTGACTTCATCTCCTGGCTCTATAGAATTTATGTGTTTCAGAGGTAGTGAAACTGTCTCCTGAGTTGTTGTACCAAGACATGACAAGCTTTCTGCCTGATTAATGCAATTCATTAATGAAGGGTGCTTTATCTTTGCATCCAAGGCAGCTTTAGTCACATCATGCTTTATGGTTTATGGTTTCAATCTCCCTGAACTAAAATAACTACTGCAAGATATGATTAAATTTTCACATCCGAATCTCAGTTTCTTTATATGAGGCCTCTATGCATCCTAGGCCTCAAACATCCTGTTGAAGTCTCATTGCAGTTAAATCTTTAATGCAGCTTCTTCTCATCTGCGAGTAATATATGCTGCCTGGCAGCTTGGTGCCCCCAAATGTACGCCACTGAGGAGAGTTCCTCTGCTTTTATTTTCCACCTGCCCCTGCTCACTGAGCCAGCAGCTACCCTGACTCATGACTCTCATGTCTCTTTAATTCAATCTTGACCTTTCATCACACACTTAGTCTTATGGCTTCAGTCCCCCAAGCCCTGTAAGCGCAGCCTCCAAAATCTCCTGATTACGGAAGCAACCCACAATCTCATCAGCACACCACACATTAATCGACTTGTAATCAATAAGTCATCTGCTTCTGATAATTAGGAGCTTTGTTAAATTCTATCTGGTCAGAATCAGGGGTTTCATTAATTTTTTTCCAATTACAGAAGCACAGAATCTGGGTTCTTTATTTTCTTCACAATGCTGACTGGATGATTCTACAGGCCTTAATCATTCAGTCTGAAAACACAAAGAGTACTCAAAACCACCATACTTTTTCAAATCCACTCGGCCTTCTGCACTTGGCCTTCGGAATGGTTTCATATTTTATAATGTTCAAAGCTCACAGAGTTTAGTTCAGTCTGCATTATTACATCTCATAGGGCAAGTATTAAACCTTTTACTCATGATAATACATAATAAGTGCTAAGAATTGTTTATAGTTTGTTAATAACTTGTTAGTCTGTGATAACTTTTTGTTACTCTCTACTAAAATGAAAGTTAAGAATTTTGAAGGACAGAAAACAAATTCTTGTTGACACTGGCAGACATAAAATCCAGAATCAATTCACTGGACAGTATAATCAGAATAATAATTTTGTCAGGTTATTTGTCAAGTTTATTATGCCAGACCTACACTGTATGATTTTAAATAATTTAGTCATGATTTTGCTGTCAGCAACAATTTCTTGCATCATGGCCAGATCATAGGTGAATCAGATGTATAGAGTTGTACAATGAATCAGAATACACAAGTGTGAACTGACCTAGAATGGCTTTGGTCAGGTCACTAACAGAGCTTCATAAGTCATCCACAGAGATTGGAGAACCTGCCAGAAACCATCTCAGAAATGCTCCATCAATCAGGCTTTTATGGTAGAGTGGCTAGATGGAAGCCACTCCTGGGTAAAATGACGATGTCAGGGACTTAAAAGACTCTGAGAGCATGAGTAAAAAGATTCTCTAGTGTTATGAGACAAAAAAAAAGTGCAACGTTTGGCAAAAATTAGGTACTGCTCATGAACTGCTAATACCATCCCTACAGTGAAACATGATGGTGATATCATCATGCTATTGGATTGCTTCTCAGTGGCAAGGACAGGGGAACTGGTCAGAATTAAGGGAAGGATGAATGCAACCATATAAAAAGAGGTCCTTGTAGAAAACCTGCTTCAAAGAACATTAAACCTCAGACAACTTTTAGAATAAGAACAAGCAGAAGATTACAACCAAGACAATGATGGAGTGGCTTTGGAACAAGTCTCTGAATGTCTTTGGGTGGTCCAGCCAAAGACTAGACTTGAATCTCACAGAACATCTGTGGAGTTCACAGACGCTCCCCATCCAATCTGACTGAGCTTGAGAGTATCTACCAGGAAGAATGGGAGAATCTGCCACATATACTAAAGTTGGAACAATACAGAGAAGATTAGCATGAACCTTGTGCAAGGATGACACGCAAAATCATGAAGCATTACCAAATCCCAGTGTGTAAAGCTTGTAGAAACTTACCCAAGAAGGCTGAAAGCTGTCATTAATGACAAAGTTGCTACAAAGTACTAAATAAATGGTCTAAATGCTTATCTAAATGAGAGATTTAATTTTTTTAATGAATGGTCAAAATTACCAGATAAGTACATTAAATACATTTTAATTTAAATCTATACCACAATAATTTGTGCAAAATGGGTGTATATATATATAACTTATTAGCAAAAAATGATCATCCCTTTTTCAGGAGAATGTATTTTATAGATAATTTTGTAAAATCCAAATAAGTTTTACAGATCTTTATTGGAAAGGGTTTAAACAATGTTTTTCATAATAAACAATTAATGCACATGCCCCTGTGGAACAGTCCTTAGGACACTAAGAGTTATACAGATGGTAGGCAATTAAGGTCATAGTGACAATAACTTAGGACACTAAAGAGACCTTTCTACTGACTCTGAAAAACACCAGAAGAAAGATGCCTAGGGTTCCTGCTCACCTGCGTGAACATGCCATAGGCCTGCTGCAGGTAGGCATGAGGACTGCAGATGTGTCCAGAGCAATCAACTGCAATGTCTGTAATGTAAGACACCTAAGACAGTGCTACAAGGAGACAGGAAGAACAGCTGATTGTGCTTGCACTGGAAAATTACATGTGTCCCCCTAGACTTTATCAAGAACTTGCAAATTCCTTGGTGGAAGAGTGGAGTAACATCTCGCAGCAAAAACTGACTAATCTGGTGCAGTCCATGAGGATGAGATGCACTGTAGTACTTAAAGGATCATGAAGCCTCCCTCTTTCAGCTCAATGTTTTAAAAAAAAAATGCAGCTTAAATGGGCATGGATGGCTGTGCGAAGAAGGGAGGGGGAGTGGGCAGGAGAGGAAGAAGGGGGCAAGTCTTCAGAACACTCAAAAAAAGATGGATAGTGAGAAAAAGTTTGCAGATGAGATAGAGGACTTCTCTCCTCCTGAATCCCCAGGGCTAAATGGAGACACAATAGATTCAATTCAATTCAATTCAATTTTATTTGTATAGCGCTTTTTACAATAGACATTGTCTCAAAGCAGCTTTACAGAAATATCAACATGGTATACAGATATTAAAGGTGTGAATTTATCCCAACTGAGCAAGCCACTGAGTGGCGACGGTGGCAAGGAAAAACTCCCTAAGATGTTTTAAGAGGAAGAAACCTTGAGAGGAACCCGACTCAGAAGGGAACCCATCCTCATCTGGGTAACAACAGATATTGTGAAAAAGTTCATTATGGATTTATATGAAGTCTGTATGGCGTTAAGAGCAGCCGTAGTCCCAGCAGTCTGGAATTAAAGAAGATTTGAGCTCCATCCAGAGGCAGAAAGGATCTGGATCTCTAGTATCTCCATAAATTCGTGTGGGGCTCGGCGAAAGGAGAGAGGGAGAAAAAAGATAATTATGACTGCGAAGTAGTAGAACAGAATCTAGTCAGGGTAGGCTTGAGTAAACAAATATGTTTTAAGCTTAGACTTAAACACTGAGACTGTGTCTGAGTCCCGAACACTAATAGGAAGACTGTTCCATAACTGTGGGGCTCTATAAGAGAAAGCTCTTCCCCCTGCTGTAGCCTTCACTATTCGAGGTACCGTCAGATAGCCTGCATCTTTTGATCTAAGTGGGCGTGGCGGATCATATAAAACCAAAAGGTCGCTTAGATATTGTGGCGCGAGACCATTTAGTGCTTTATAGGTTAATAAAAGTATTTTATAATTAATGCGAGATTTTACTGGGAGCCAATGCAGTATTGATAATATCGGTGTGATATGGTCGTATCTTCTAGTTCTAGTTAGGACTCTAGCAGCTGCATTCTGGACTAATTGGAGCTTATTTATATTCCTACTGGAACATCCAGACAGTATGGCATTACAGTAATCTAATCTAGAGATGACGAATGCATGAACTAGTATTTCCGCATCATGTAGTGACAATATGTTTCTTATTTTAGAAATATTTCTGAGATGAAAGAAGGCTATCCTAGTAATATTATCTACATGAGCATCAAATGATAGGCTGGAGTCAATAATCACTCCAAGGTCTTTAACTGCTGCACATGATGAAACAGAAAGACCATCCAGAGTAACCATGTGATCAGAAAGAATACTTCTAGCTACACGTGGGCCTAATAAAAGTATTTCTGTTTTATCAGAATTAAGTAGAAGGAAGTTAATTAACATCCAATGTCTAATGTCCTGTACACAATCCTCAACTTTACTAAGCTTCTGTCTGTCCTCTGGCTTCGCTGAAACATACAACTGTGTATCATCAGCATAACAGTGGAAGCTAATTCCATGTTTACGAATAATTTGACCTAGGGGTAGCATATATAAAGTAAAGAGCAGTGGGCCTAAAACAGAACCCTGTGGAACTCCAAAAGTAACCTCAGTACGCATGGAGAATTCACCATTTACATCTACGAACTGATAACGATCGGTCAGATAAGACCTGAGCCAGGAGAGGACTGTTCCCTTAATACCAACAACATTTTCTAATCTATCAAGTAGAATAGTGTGATCTATAGTATCAAAAGCTGCACTAAGGTCGAGTAACACAAGCAGCGAGACACAACCCTGATCGTAAGTCAGTAGAAGGTCATTTACTACTTTAACTAACGCTGTCTCTGTGCTATGATGAGGTCTAAATCCTGACTGATACATTTCATGAATGTTATTCCTATGTAAGTACGAGCATAACTGCTTTGCTACAACCTTTTCTAAAATCTTAGATATGAAGGGGAGATTTGATATTGGTCTATAGTTGGACAATTGAGACGGGTCAAGATCAGGTTTTTTAATCAAGGGTTTAATAACTGCTAATTTAAGTGATTTATGTACATAGCCAGTGCTTAGGGAAGAATTGATTATATTTAGAAGTGGTTCAATTACTCCTGGACCAATCTGTTTAAACAAACATGTAGGTACGGGATCTAGTATGCAAGTTGATGAATTGGCTGAAGAGATTAATGTAGCTAGTTCTGTCTCTCTAAGCGGAGCAAAACACTCTAAACATTGATCTGATATTGCTACATTGTCATGTAATGGGTTTGTTACAGTACTGTCCAGTTTTAATTTAATGGCCTGTATTTCACGTCTAATATTTTCAACCTTATCATTGAAAAATTTCATGAAATCTTCACTGCTATGTAATGATTGAGTGTTTCTCTCTGTAGTGGTTTTATTCCTAGTTAATTTTGCTACTGTGTTGAAAAGGAATCTAGAATTATTTTTGTTGTCTCCTATTAAGGTGGAGAAATAGATTTTTCTAGCATCGCCAAGAGATTTCCTATATTTCAGTAGGCTCTCCTTCCATGCTGTTTGAAATATCACCAGTTTGGTTTGACGCCATTTACGTTCTAATTGTCGAGTTGTCTGTTTTAAGGTTCGCGTTTGATCGTTATACCAGGGTGCTAATTTTTTTTCTCTAATTATTTTCCTTTTGAGTGGAGCCACTCTATCTAGCGTGTAGCGGAGTGTTGACTCCAAGCTTTCAGTCGCCTGATCGAGTTCTGTGTGATCTGACGGTGATCCAAATCTAATTGATGTTTCTGCGAGGTTATTTATGAAGCTCAGTGCAGTAGCTGATGTGTAGGTACGTTTTACGCGGTAGCGAGACGAGGTGGAAATATTATGATCAATACGTATTATGAACGAGATAAGATAATGGTCTGAGACAACTTCAGACTGCGGAAAAATGATAACATTTTCTATACTTAGTCCGTATGTTAGTATGAGGTCAAGAGTGTGACCACCATTATGAGTAGGCCCGATTACGTTCTGATTAATCCCTACTGAATCTAAGATGTACACAACCGCTATTCTTAGAGGGTCTTCCAGGTTATCAAAATGAATATTAAAGTGTCCGACGATTAATGCTTTATCTACAGACACAACCAGGTTTGAGACAAAGTCTGCAAATTCACTAAGAAATTCAGTATATGGCCCTGGGGGTCTGTAAATAATAATTAGAGGAATTGACTTATTTTTTGTGGCTACATAACTTATACTGGTATAAAGAATTTCAAAAGAATTAAATTTATGCTTAGGTTTTTGTGTGACGACTAGATTTTTACTATGGATGAGTCCAACACCTCCTCCTCTACCAGTTGAACGAGGCTGATGTACATAACTGTATCCAGGAGGACTGGCTTCATTTAATGCTATGTACTCGTTTGGTTTAATCCAAGTTTCTGTTAAACACATTACATTACATTCCTGATCAGTAATGATGTCGTTAACAATAAGAGCCTTAGACGCAAGAGATCTAATGTTTAATAGTCCTAGCCTCAGATCAAAAGTGCTGGCTGTGCATTCAATATGATTTAATTTTATGTTAATTAGGTTACGAAGATAGACTTTCCGAGATTTTCTATATATTTGTATAGCTCGGGGAACAGACACAGTCTCTATAGTATGTATTACCTTTCCCGGATTTTTAGTTGAACATTGATTATACTGAATGTTGTTATTATTGGAAGATGTACTTACGGTAGGCAGTCACTTGGAGTGTAGAGCCTTGGAAATGTTGTCTGAAAGCAGTTCCGCTCCAAGGCTGCTGGGATGCAGGCCATCAGGATGAAACAACCTAGGACGCTCCCAGAACAGATTCCAGTTATTGACAAACACCAGATTCTGCTCATTACACCAAGAGACTAACCAATCATTTAATGCTAGAAGTCTACTGAACTTTTCTGCTCCACGTCTGTATGTGGGAAGAGGTCCAGAGACGATGATCTTCGCGGTGGGTGATCTGCCTCGTACCGTCTCAATCAGGCTGGAGAAGTCCCTCTTCAGAACCTCTGTCTGCCGCAGCCTGGTGTCGTTCGTCCCTGCGTGCAGCACAGCCGCTCCAATGTGCTCGTCCTTCTTCAGGATCCCGGATACCTGCGCAGCGACATCAAGGACACAAGCACCAGAAAAACAGTGTGTGAGCACCTTACCTTTAGATGAGGCTACACGGACGTTCCGCACAATGGAGTCCCGACGATCACAGCGTTGGGTCTGGTCTGGCGGAGAGGGGCGAAGCGGTTCCTGGTTGGAATCTCGAACACCGGAGGTGGAGAGGGTCCAGCCCGCGCCTTTCGCCGCTGGTTCACCCAAGGCCCGAGGTGTGTTGGCGCCGGCGTGACGGAGACCACGGCTGGGAAAGTCCTAGGTGCACGGTCCCTGCACAGAGAAACACACAGCGTAGAGGGGTGTCAGTTATATTTGTATAACGTAAGGTAAATAATTTTAAAGTATAGAGATTAAAAGAAATTAATGTAAATTAATGTAATAGCGTTAGCTCGAAGGGTGCTGCTTCCTCAGTGACACTTCATAGCAGTGCAGGTCTTCTATCCTATCTAATTGAACCATTAGCCACTGGCGTGACTATGGAGGAAAACAGCTCTGAGGCGGTGTTGGAATGCTACTTAGCTAATAGGCTCGAGCTTTTCAGGAATAAAAGGCAAAGTTATTCCCACGGACTCTCATTGTATAGTATTGCATGCGATGGCCTGCGGAGCTTTAGTATTATACATATGATATTATATTATAAATTGTATGTACAGTTTTAATAATATATTTTATTATATTATATTGTTTTCCTCGAGACGGAGGCAGCAACTGAATGGTAGCTAGCTAATAGGCTCGAGCTTTTCACAAATAAAAAGGCAAAGGATCTTCCCTTCAACGCGGACTCTCGTTGTATAGTTTTGCACACAATGGCCTGCGGAGCTTTAAGTGGTTTAATTAGCTCAAAAGGCAAGTAAAACAGTCATAGTTAAAATTAGTCACATACCTCATTTGAAGGGATAGAAAAGCCCTTGGGACTGAGTATCGCATCATTGGGTAGATGCAAACTGCTTTCATGAGCAAGTCCGAAGTCCACCTTTCTCCAATTCTCATAGCTCTCCTGAGAAAACACACTTGAACTCTTACACCACTGAAACAAAAACCTCCGACCCATTTGAATGCCTCTCTCATCTACTACATCTGTAGGAAAGCACCAAGTGCTGTCATGAATAATGAAGAGACAGCATCTTCTCATAGGATAAGAACACACAGGCTTATGAATAATTATGAGACACAGACAAGTCATCAAAGTACTATAGTACATTGCCACGTCACTGCCTGTAACCGAGATTTTAAACCAGGAAGACAAAAATAGTGGACAAAAGCTCAAAATGAACCAGCTTTCTCCTACAATTAAGATTAACAGATGCTAAGATTGATTTCATGATGTGCGATAAGAACACGTCTGTTAAAATCTCAGAAAATGTCGTTTAGTGTTTCAAGACAGTGTAAAGCAGCTGGGGGCCACACCCCATACTGACTGTTACTTTTGATATTAACCCCCCCCATTCCAGTGTAATTCCTAGCCACACCTGCTCTCTCTTGTCTGTGATCCACCAGCGTATTTGTGTTTCTGTCCACGAACAGATGGAATCCGGCAAGAGTAAACAAGGAGAGCATAACCTGCAGCAGCTCTGAGTGTTAAAAGCCAAGCTGAAGTCCCTTAATTGCATCATCAACAGACCTAATGGTGCAAAATTTGGCCAGGAAGTCAATACCTTTTTGTGAATGGCCTTCTGAATAGTCTCTTGAATATATATGCATACCGTGTGTGCAGTGAACTAGCACATTAGCATATTTTTTTCTCTAAGTAGTTGGGAGGAACTTGCTTCCCCGCTTAAGGACAGAATTAGTTTGTCTCTTGAAATGAGTCTTTGCCTGTGCAGCTGTTGTAGAGTTTGTTTACTTCTGATTGGTTAAAAGTGGGGTGCACAGTGACTTAGTGGTTAGCACGTTCACACCTACAGGGTTGGGGGTTCGATTCCTGCTATTGCCCTGTGTGTACGGAGTTTGCATATTCTCCATGTGCTGCGGGGGTTTCCTCCTCCAGTCCAAAGACATGCTGATTGGCATGTCCAAAGTGTCCATAGTGTATGAATGGGTGTGTGAATGTGTATGTGAGTGTGCCCTGCGATGGATTGGAACCCTGTCTAGGGTGTACTATGCCTTGTACCTGATGCTCCCTGGGATTGGCTCCCGGTTCCCCGCTACCCAGTAGGATAAGTGGTATAGAAAATGGATGGATGAATGGATGGATGGTTCCAAGTGATTGGACTGACAAGCTTAATCATGCCCCAGGAGTTTACTTATAAATTATTGCTTCTAATTGCAAAAACACAACAGACAGCAAACTATGAGCCAACAGACACATGATGATGTAAGGAGCTTCCATTACTCATAACACACTATTAAGCAACAGTTAGCCTTTCAACATAGCAAAATAAATCCATGATAATGTCAGTTAAGTTTTCCATGGAATTGTGCTCTTGTGATTGTGCAGGTCAAAGTTCCCAGTATTTTATTAAGCTTGTCATATAAGTCATAAACAGATCTGGCCCTTATGCACCCGGCAATTGTCATACTGGAACATGGTAATCACGATGTTGTGTTCTGCTTGGTCATTAAGTACCTAGAACATTCTTAGAGTCTGACAATCCAGTTTCATGCAGGGTTATTATAACGCAGTGAGTGCCCGGGCAAATCAGCAGCCACCTACAGTACATGGGTCGTTATAACAGACTCCCTCATGCAGGCAATCAGGCTAAACGCATTGCACCTGGCCATGCCTCTTTATAAGCCTTCTGGCCATGCCTCACTCTGTGTGCACATGTAAAAGCAGCAACTTCATGTTACTCCAAACTATGAGTTAAAGAAAGAAAGAAAGGAAAAGAAAAAAAAAAAAAAAAAAAAAAAAAAAAAAAAAAAAAAAAGCAAGCTCAGAGTTCAGTAGAAAATGGATTATGGTAAAGAAAGAAAAAAAACGTTCAGAATTAAAGAGAAAATAGGTTAAGGAAAAGGAAAAAAGGAACATAAAAATTAAAGCGAATGATAGAAAGAGAAGTTTTGATTTGGGGCTAAAGATTGAGACGAGCCCAATGAAGAGTTAAGAACGATTTGTTTTATTATCACTGGGTGCTTTTCAGTTCAGTCAGGGAGAAGGTCATTTTGTGTTATCATTTCCCAGACTGCTTTTAAAATGGTGCTGATGGTGCTCACGTCCACCTTCTGCCCCTTTAGCTTTGCAAACTCCTACAGTATTTATTTTGCAAACAGACTTTTAGGTATGTATATTTAATTTTTGGCATGCATGCTTAAAATTCTAGTATGCATACTTATTTTTTAAATAGGCATACTTAATTCTAGTATGCATACTTATTTTTATATAAACTTATAAAACTATAAGTTTTATAAGTTTTTTATAAGCATATAAACTTTGTGTCCATACTTAATTTGTGTACAACTTTTAAAAAAGCAAATGTATTTTGCATACTTATTGTTTAGTATTTGTACATATTATTACTGATTTGTACCTACATATTTCTTTCCTTAAAGACTTCTATGTATTAGTAAATTAGGTAAACTTTGCCCATTAACCCATAGGGTAAGCTAGTTGAAGTTTAGCTGGCCCATGCAACTCTGATCAGGATGAATAACTTGGATGAATTAAATGTTTCAGCATGATTCTGATGCTCAAACTGACATACAAGGAATAGTAAACATCTAAGGTTTGACCAATGAACCTAACTAATAACAAGTTTTTTGATGAAACCCGTGGAACAGAAACATGTGCAATGAAATAATTTTAATCACATTTCCATGATATCAGTGTTAGGATATGCATTTATTAAAACATGCAGTTAACATTACTGTTCCCCATGTTCTTGGCAGCCATGAAAGAAGTAGAGCTTCCCCATGTCCTAAATATTACTTTTACCCCTGAGACTTACAGACGTAGATCAAATGTTTTGAGCCTCGCAGTACACTACAGTGAATATTCTCGTGATACCACGTGAAAAAACACGGATTCTTAAAAGCCACATCTTTATGTTTATACATCTTTCCACTTTTCTTATATGATTTTATATTTCTTTTCTTGTTAACTACTTTGCCGTTAGCTTTACAGGTTCCTTATTTACATCTTGACTTTTTAGGCTGTGCTTGTTCACTTTTGACAGCAATTTGGGTAGGAACTGTATCTCCAGACTATTCACTTCCTCTTTCAGAGACTTGCTGCCTCTTCTTAAGAATATATCTCAACTATCTCCAAAGCATTTGTCCTGTAAACAAGGGTGGTGAAGGGTGCAAGTGCAGTTCAAAGTTTTATTTAAAGAGACAAGCAGACAAATCCAAATCAATAGGCAAAAATGTGGTCAAGAACAGGCGTGGGTCAGGCGATTTACAAACGGGCATAAACTGGGCATAGACAAGAACTGAGGAAATGAGGGCAGGATCAAAAACATAAAGTGCAAAACAAAGTTCAAATGCTTGGTATGGCTCAGGCGGCAAACACTGAAGCTCAATACTTCACGACATGACAATGAAACACAAGGGGTTTAAATACACAAACTAATCACTGGGTATAACACAAAACAGTTGAGACACATTAGGGACAATCGATAACATTACAGGGGTGGAGACAGGACAGAAACCAAAACAAAACATACATGTCAAAAATAAACAAAGTATGAAAATCTGAAAATGCGCGCCGTTGAGCTGGGGGCTGTTGAGCACGCTGCTCATGCTTCAGGCAGTTCATGCACACTGAATGCTCCGGCAATCTGGAATTCCATGACAGGATCGATAAAACACTACTAAACTGCAACTAAATTAATTGCCTCTATAGCCAAAAGAAGAAGAAGAGGAAGAAGAAGAAATAAATATTGGTATTTCTTTTGTAAATTTGTAATATTATTTATTTGTTTATTAAGCTTTATAAGTCTTTATCACTCTTTTCCTCCCAATAGACTAATTAATGTGGCTAATTGCACTTTAATTATATTATTATTAAGAAGCTGTGTAGACAAGAGGTACTGTTTGCTGACAGTTTTTCTGTCAGGATTTTTAACTCTGCCCCAGGTTTCATCCAGCTATTTATCTCTGAAGTAGATAATCATTTTCTCATAGATCCATAAACATCCCCAAAACTTTGATGGCTCAGCAACTTGACAAGAGTTAAACTCATGGGCAGTGTTACCTTTTACTGGGAATTTTACAACAGATTTATGCCTTATGGCAGTTACCTTTTCTTCACTTTAATAATTAAAGGTGATTTCCCCCCTTTTTTTCATTTTTACTGAAGTCTCTGTATATTTCAAAATTGTTTCTGAATCATTTTTATGTATTCAGTCAACACAGTTTTAACTGTGATGAACTGCATGGTGTGGTCAGATTTAGTATGAGCTCACTCATATAACATTTTTCATGTATGACTTACTGTTCATTTCACCTTCATGAGTGTTCTGTGTTCCTGCTGAGCCTCTGTTGTCAGGAAGAGTTAAATAACATTTCTGAATCACATTGAAGTAAGTAGCCTCAGTGCTGAGGAACAGGCTGTTGATTTTTGGCCCTGTGCCTTTGGCCAGTGCTTTATGTTGGCTGTAAACAGGCTTTTAAGGGTCAGGGTAGAAGAATAAGCTTGCACAAAGTTGTTACAGCATCTAAAGAGCTTTTTGATGGCAGTACAATGAATGTGAGTTTGAAAGCTGCCTGAAGGAGTTTGAGCAGGATATTTTTTTTATCTTCTGTTTCCTGCCAATGCACTCTGTTAGTAGTAGGAATGGAAACACCCTTGATGATGGGGGACATAAAACATTCAGAATAAACAGAATAAAAATTGTGTGGAACTTGTGCAAAATAGATCTGCATAAAAAAGGTCCTCATGCCTAACAATCAAACAGGGAAATAACATGTGACATAATTATAGCTTTCCATATTATTGTAGCTTTGACTTACCTTGTCACTATAAATTCATACTTGATTTAGCATGACAGTTGCTATAACAAAGTCCATAAGGCTTTATCAACCTGAAAACCTTGGCATAGATACATTTTCTGGCACTCCCTCCTGAAAAAAAGAACAACAGTAGAAACCATCACAGAAGTTCTAATGGTTTACACTACAAATACAATTACAAACCATCAGCTAATCATTAAAACCAATAAAATTACCATTATTGGTCCTTAATGGTATCCACTAGATATAACATGTCACCATTAGCAGACCTATGACAGGTCCTACAATCAAAACTCAGAAGGGCTATGTTAGGAACTTAGTATTTCTTGTTTGACAGTGCAGCAGATTTGACATTACTTTTCAGCATTACTTTTCACAATTATTGTTTATCATAATTTCACATAATCACAATTACACTTCACTGCACAACATTGTCTTGTAGACTATTGTAGAGATGTTTTAAGAGGTTACCTGAGAAAATGAGAATTCAGGAGCATAGCAGTGCCGATTTTAAGGATGCCTAGTTTTAATGTAGCCCCCACCAGTGAGTGTGAATATATTCCTTAGCACTTCTCAATGGTAATTTACCTCATGTTCATTTAGAACAATCAAGTATGCTTCTACTTGTTAGACTGTTTGCAGGTGGCTAAGACCGTAAATAAGCCTCAGCCAGATCTTACTGAAGAAACTGCCAAACAGATTTATTTGTCAGATTTATTTGTATGACACAATTCATACATTGAGGTAACAGTGTTTCACAATGACATATCAATAAAAAACAGATAAAATATAATTAAACAGCATTAAAATACAATAAACATAATAATAGATAATGTACAAATAAAAATTGAAAGAAAATTAAAAAAAAAAAATTGTGCAGCATTAAGGAACAAAATAGACAGTAATATACAAGATAAAGTGCAGTGCAATGCTAGCTCTGAATGCTCATTTAAAGGCACAAGGAAATATAAATTTTTTAACCTTGACCTAAAAAAAGTGGAA
Source organism: Ictalurus punctatus (assembly GCF_001660625.3). Taxonomy (NCBI): domain Eukaryota; kingdom Metazoa; phylum Chordata; class Actinopteri; order Siluriformes; family Ictaluridae; genus Ictalurus; species Ictalurus punctatus. The sequence continues at coordinate 19,010,394 of NC_030418.2, forward strand.
CAAATTTTAGGTCTTCTGGAAGTTGATTCTAGCTATGGATAGCATAATATCTGAGGCTTCTCCCTTTTTGGTCCTGACTCTAGGTAGCATTAGTATACCTGTTCCTGTAGATCGAAGATATCTGATTAGTTTATATTTCTAAGCACATTTGGGATGTATTTTGGTCCTAGGTAGTTCAGTGAGTTATATAACAGAGCTGCACCTATTGAATGCTCTTTTTGGGAAGGCAATTGCTGTAGATGTCCCTGCTGGTGATGAAAGCATGGATACGTTTTTCCAATTATTGTGTATTTATGACGCCTCAAATTCAGGTTATATTCTTCAGATATTAGAAGGATGATTTACTGATTGCTTTAACGTGGTTTCTGAAAATTAGATCAGAATCAATGAGGACAATGGGGGTTCTGACTTGATCTTTAGGTTTTAGCATTCTGGAGTTGAGGTGCGTAGTGATATCATAAAGTTTTTCTTTACTGCAGGAACATGTATGTTACTTGGTAAAGGCCAGCCATTGACAGGTTTAATGGGAAGTTGCTGGTCACCATGGGTTTGTTATATTATTGACCTGTGTGTTCTCCTCCATCATTACACCACAACAACCGGCTCATGCATACCTGTGAATTTGAAGAATCAGCAGAAAGTGATCCTGGTTAACAGAAAGGTAAGTAATTTCTTGTTATTCATAAATGCCTATTTAAATTAGAATCTGAACAGTTATCTGGTGTGACATAACAAATGATCTATTTGCACACTTCATACAGAGATGGCAGCATGGGAGCATATAGAGATTGAAAAATAGGAACCAAAGAACAGACCATATGGAGAGCTCAGATGGTTAAAATGGTTTATGTCTTGAATCCCGGGAACAGTGGGTGTAAGGAGAGAATTCTCCCTGGATGCCCAGTCCATTCACATAGGAAGCATACCTGAATGATTTAGAGAGGTAGGAGAAAACCCATACAGACACGGGGAGAAAATTTGAGACTCCACAAAGACAGCAGCCCATGCTCAGGATCATCCATGGGACCCTGAGACAGCAACACTACCCACTTATTTCTAATTAAAAAGCATGTTAGCAGTTTGTTGTCATTTATTCAGTTTTAAAACATTATTTTCCTCTACCATTGCTAGTCTCATATGTAGCAGATACCAATGTATCTGATCATATAAGTTTTATACATTTTTTAAAAAATATATTGTCCCCCTTAGGGGAAACTAGTTTTGCAGCAAAGGGTTCAGACATACAGACAATACATTATACACAAACAATATATAATAATATACATGAACTATGAAAATCATAGTTCATATCAGAAATCTACCTATGAAGAGCAATAAAAAGTAAACAAACAAACAAAGCTTTATTACTTTGTTCTGGTGTGGATTAAATTATTAATTTGTTTATATGTTGGGAAACAAACCCAACTATGCTCATTAATTGCAGGTACAAAGAAAATTAATGTGTGGGTGGGACGGGTCAAATGTTCTGCAGGAGCAGATGGGAGTGTGACTGGGCGGAAAAGGATCCTGTGCACACCTCTAGCTCAAAGCACATCATTATACTGTTTTAATTAACATACTTTACCTGTGTATAGTTACATGCAAAACTCTTGACAGGGCAAAAGTGTTGCTACCATTTACAATGTTAAGCTTATGTATTACTTATTAAGATTACATATTATGCATTATAATAGGGCATAGGGCATTTATGTTTGTTTTTACAAAGAGTTGCCATAATCACTCTATGGGATAAATACATTTTATTTTAAGTTAATTGAAATCACAATTTCTACAGTTTTTAGACTCCATAGCCTGTATAAAAGACTATATTGTGTACAATAGTTTCATATTTAACAAAGCATTATTATTATTATTATTATTATTATTATTATTATTATTATTATTATTATTATTGTATGCTAACAAAATTGCAGTAGTTGGTGATTTCGATATACATATGTAAATGGAAAGCATTTGTGGCTGTTCTGAACACTTTTCAGTCAACAGAATGTTTACTTTCATTCACATTAAACCATGTTTCATCATGCCCTGTATATTTATTTCTGACTTTTGGCATCAATGTTAGCAAAGTACATCAATATTTTGAATTTTTTAAATAAGTACAAACTCTGGCAGGCCCATGCACAGAAGGGTCAATTTCCTCTACCCATGGGGCCTGTTCAGAGTCTACTGAAATAAAGTATTCCTCCAAAAATTCCCAGTTTTTAATATAATATAATTAATTTAATTTAAAATAAGATAAAAATATAATCATTATAATATTTTCAACAACAAAAAATCAGTGTTCTGTTGCTTATACGAATCCAGTGTGTCACGTCTCGAAACATAAGGGAGATAAGGATGGATGCAAGTGCAGTTAACAGTTTTATTTAAGAGAGACAAAGGCAGATAAATCCAAATCGTAATCCAAAATGTAGTCAAGACAGGCAAAGGGTCGGGCGATCGGCAAACAGGCATAAACGGGGCAAAACAGGAATCAAAGTGACGGTCACAGAAAACTGGGTCAAGAAACAAAACAAGAAACATGAACTATGGACTATAGACTGGGAGCGGAAAACCAGTGTGGACTAAATGAACTAATCTAACGTGAAACTAACTATAATCTAACAAAGAACATAACATGGACAACGCATCTAACTATATCTAATGTATTTATCTATATCTAACGTAATACTCCACGCTGTGTACTGGGAGGCATGTGGTATATAAGCAAACATAATCAACGTTAAGTGCTGATGGCTGACACCAGTCTAGATACATGCTCGAACAACAGCCAATGTCAGAACAGGGAGGAGACATAACAGAAAAATAACAAATGCACGTGTCCATAGTAAACAATGTCACGATTGTCAACATTCGAAGAGCAGGCGCTCGCGCACCTTGCTTGTGCACGCGTGCACCCTCATGCTCTCCAGTGCGCTGCCTAAAGGGGAAACCGTGACACAGTGGGTCAGAAAAGGAATGTTAATTCAAGATGCAATGTAAAGGAATAAACAGTAATCTGTTTATGCTTTAAAAATCACTAACTACAATTATATATTCATTAATTCATGTTACATAGATGTTGATCTTTCATGATGCTTACAACTAAAATACTGGCTGATACACAATATCTGAAGTGTGTGGTTAGATTTTGTCTAAAGGATGTGTTATATATAGCCTGATTAATATGTTGCTTGGATACAAAATGTTATACAGCTGGAGAACCTTATCATACTAATCTTTTTTTTTTTTTTTTAGGTTTATGTACTGACCCGTGCGCACGGTGGCTTAGTGGTTAGCACGTTCGCCTCACACCTCCAGGGTCCGAGGTTTGATTCCCGCAAGGGCCACATGCGTGCGGAGTTTGCATGTTCTCCCCGTGCTGCGGGGGTTTCCTCCGTGTACCCCAGTTTCCTCCCCCAGCCCAAAGACATGCATGGTAGGTTGATTGGCGTGTCTAAAGTGTCTGTAGTGTATGAATGGGTATGTGAGTGTGCCCAGGGTGTACCCCACCTTGTACCCGATGCTCGCTGGGATAGGCTCCAGGTTCCCCCGTGACCCTGAAGAAGGAGTAAGTGGTAGAAGATGGATGGATGGATGGATGTACTGACCCAAGAATGTAAACCTGGCACACTCTTGAAAATAAAGGTTCCAATTAGAACCAAAAAGGGTTTTCAGTCTGATGCCAACGGAGAACCCTTTTAAGTTGCACAAAGAACCTTTTACGCTCAAGTTCTGTAGAGAACAATTTAGGTACTGGTGCTTTAAAAAAAAAAAACCTGAAATGGTCCTTCACAGCAGTGCCACAACGAACCATGTTATCACAAGTTCTCTAAAAACCTTTAGTTAGAGCTTTAAGGAGCCAAAACAAGATTCTTAAGAGTGATACCAGTAGAACCTTTTCCAGTCTCACAAAGAAGCATGGGGTTCACTTTAACTTGTTATACCTGATTATACCTTGAAGAACTAATACACTGCTCTGAAGAACTGTAATGAACCATAAAGCACTTTAATTTCCAAATAACTATATAGATCAACTCAAGAATCCTACACAACGACAAATGGTTCTTAACAAGATTATTTGCAGAAGCTATGGTGTTAAGAACTATTAAAGAACCTATGTATTTTTAAGAGTGCACACAATAATCACAATCTTCTTGTAATTATTAATGCAAGAAACACTCCTTAATGGTTACTGTGATCTACTATGTAGGCCTATAGTATGCACAAATCCCATGCTAAACTTATTAATCAATAGTAAGATGATGTACATAAGCACATCAAGAACCTTACACATTTTTTTCTGATGACAGAAAGTAGATGAACCAGTCTAGTAATAAGAGAGCTCCAATGCATATCTATCATATACAAACTGATTTTTTTTTTTTTTTTTTTGGTCAATGTTGAGTAGGTATGAAGCTGAGCAATATTTTAAAAAAGGGCTGAAGAGGACCAAAGCAACTTTTTTTTAGTTTCAGGTAGTCTCAATTAAATGAACACAGTCTGTAAATGTGATGCATCCTTGAAGAATACAATACAGGAGCTTCTACAATTCACTTACAAAAGCTTACATTTTTACTGCTGTTTGGAGGGGAAAACTATACCATATAAATGCCTTATATATCTTATATACAATGGCAAGAAAAAGTATGTGAACCTTTTGGAATTTCATGGTTTTCTGCATAAATGTCATAAAATGCAATCCGATCTTCATCTAAGTCAAGGGTATTGACAAATATAATGTGTCTAAAATAATAACACAAAATAAATGCTGATCCCTCATGTCTTTATTGAACACACTTATTCAACATTCAGAATGGCAGTGGAAAAAGTAAGTGAACCCTTAGAATTAATAACTGGTTGACCCCCCCTCCCCAAGTGACTTGGCCACTCCAAAAGGCAGATTTTGTTTTTCTGAAGCCATTCTGTTGTGGACTTGCTCCGGTGTTTTGGGTCATTGTCCTGTTGCATCACCCAACTTCTACACAGTTTCAGCTGACATACAGACATTCTCACATTATCCTGAAGAATTGTTTGATATACTTGGGAATTCATCTTCCCCTCAATGATTGCAAGCAGGCCAGGCCCTGATGTAGCAAAGCAGGCCCAAATCATGATGTTTCCTCCACCATACTTTACGGTTGGGATGATGTTTTCATGATGATATGCCATGCCCATTCTACACCAGATGTAGTGCTGTGTGGTTTTCCCAAATAGTTCAATCTTAGTTTCATCAGTCTACAAAACATTTTGCCAATACTGCTGTGGTGTGTCAATGTGCTCTTTTGCAAACTTCAGGCATGCAGCAATGTTCTTTTTAGTAAGCAGTGGCTTCCTTCATGGCATCCTGCCATATATACCCTGCTTGTTCAATGTTTTACATATTGTAGACTCAAACAGATGTTAGCCAGTTCCAATGATGCCTTCAAATCTTTGGCTGTCATTCAGGGTTGTTTCTTTACCTCATGAATGAGTCTTTGTTATACTCTTGGTGTCATTTTGACTGGGTGCCCACTTCTTGGTAGAGTACCAACAATCCCAAAGTGTCTCCATTTGTAGAATGTTTGCTTAACTGTAGACTGGTGAATTTCTAAAGTCTTTGAAATCACTTTGTAACCCTTGTTAGCTTTATGTATAGCAACAGTTCTTGAGCATGACTCCTCTAAACACTCTTTGGCAAGGCATGGCTCACATAAGCATGTGCTTCTTACGCAGAGCAAACGCCAAACGTTTGAGGGGGTTTTTATCAGTCAAAGTAGCTGTAGTCCACACCTCCAAACTCATTTTCTTAACGAGACTCCGGGTGTGCTAAAACCTGACTCCAATTAATGTTTCTGAGGTCATTAACTCAAGGGTTCACATATTTTTTCCACAAGCACTATGAGGATTTTTTGGTTGTTCTCAATAAAGACATGAAAGATCAGAAAAAAATTGTGTTATTATTTTAGACACATTATATTTGTCACTATCCTTGACTTAGATGAAGATCAGATCACATTTCATGACAGATTTATGCAGAAAACCATGAAATTCCAAACGGTTCACATACCTTTTCTTGCCACTGTATGCTAGTTTTCTATAATAATTTAAATCTACAACACAACAGCTCAGGCATTGAGGAGGCAAGTGATCTGAACTAAAAGTGATTGGTCACACTGAAAAATTCACTGCCCATTGTCACTTTTTCAAGGTGTAGACAGATGCAAGTGCAGAATTACTAAAGTTTAATAAAGAACAAAACAAAACACAAAAAGACACTATGATCTTGAGGCAAAACACTATGGCAAAAAGTAAACATAAACAACACCAAAGACAGACAAACATAAGACAAAGAATGCACTGCAAACTGTGGCTATATACGCACAGTGCACAGGAATGTGATTCAGGTGCAGGTGGTCATGTGACTGTGATGCAGTGGCTGCTGGGAACTGTAGTTCAGAGTTTTTCTCTGATTTACATGACACCCATTTGGCAGCAAATGGGTTCCCTGCTTGTAACATGTTTTATTCATCTGAGAAAAGAAATGTAATGATACCAGAATATTGGCAGAAATGTGAAACTCATGATTATATAAACCATGGGTGGGGAATTCTTGGTGGGGAAATTGTAGGTAGAGTAAAATGCATTTTTTGAAGACTAAAACTTTAAATGTTAGGCAGGTGTCCTTGCCTGCCCTGGAAGAGCACCAGACATTTATTTCTTAACACTTCATCATCTTTAAAAAAGTGTGCTCTGAAATATGGTTCAATTCTTTATTTAATTAAATGTTACATTATCACAAAGCCTAGTGACAAGTCACTTTTAAAGGCCAGTACTATTTCCATATTAATTTGATATTTGAGGTTTGATTGAGCAGAGACCATTACTTAAACATCCATTTCAATTCCAGTGATTTTATGAATAGATAGGGCAGTATGAGACTGAGACTTTCTCTCTCTCTATCTCTCTCTCATATATATATATATATATATATATATATATATATATATATATATATATATATATATATATATATATTTCTTCTTCTTCTTCTTCTTTTTTTTTCTTTTCTCACTGCTGGAGAATTGCAGAGGTTAGTAGCGTCTTGGGGTCAGAAAGTCTCCAAAACCAGTTTTAGAAGGGTCTCAAGAAAAAAGCCTCTACTCTTATCCAAAAACAAACTCAAGCATCTTCAGTTTGCCAGACACTACTGAGACTTAGCAATAAACACCAGAGGTGGTTTTGGCGCACACAGAGAGGTACCCATATGGAAAAGTACCTCATGTCCATGTTTAAATATGGTGGTGGCTCTTTAATGTTTTGGGGCTATTTTTCTGCCAGAGGACCTGGACATTTTGTTAGGATACATGGCATCATGAACGCTATCAAATATCAACAGATATTAAATGAAAACTTGACTGTCTCTGCCAGAAAGCTTAAAATGGACTGTGGTTGGATCTTCCAGCAGGACAATGATCCAAAACATACATCAAAATCACGGTTTACTGACCACAAAATCAAGGTCCTGCCATGGCCATCCCAGTCCCGTGACTTGAAACCTATAGAAAACCTGTGGGGTGAACTTAAGAAGAGAGTCCACCAGCATGGGGAAATTTGAAGGATCTGGAGAGATTCTGTATGGAGGAATGGTCTCAGAGTCCTTGCCATATATTGTCCAACATCATCAGTCATTATAGGAGAAGACACAGAGCTGTTAAAGTATTGATTAAAAGGGTGCCAATAATTGTTGCACACCTATATTTTACAAAGATATTTTTTGGATACACCTGTGTTTTGTGTTCAATTGTTGGATATCCATGAGAGCAGAGTATTTTTGTGAATTGTTTGAGCAAAAGATCAAAAGTTTAAACAATAAAGACAATTTCACAGCTTTCTTTGTTCATATTTACCAAGGGTGCCAATATTAGTGGAGCACACTGTATGATAGACAGTGTTCTATTGGATTCAGATCCAGTGACTGGAAGGCCAATGACTGGGAAGGCCAATTTTCATGTTCATGAAACAATTTTTGCTTTGTGACGTGATGCATTATCATGCTGGAAGTAGCCACAATTCAACCACAGATGTACAGAGTGGTTATCCAAGTTACTGTAGCCTTTCTGTCAGCTTGAACCATCCATTCCACATACCTTGGCCAAAAGTATGTGTACACCTGAGCATTACACCCATATGTTCAAACTTTTGCCACAAAGTTGGAAGCATGCAACTGTCTAGGATGTCTTTGTATGCTATAGCATTAAGATTTCACTTCACTGTAATGAAGCAACCCAAACCTGTTCCAGCATGACAATGCCCCTGTGCATAAAAGATCCATAAAGACTTTAGGTTTGGTTGGATTGGAAGAATTGCACAAAGCCCAGACCTCAACCCCACTGAGCATCTTTGGGATGAATTGAAACACCAGGTGTATGCCAAGCCTTCTTGCCAGTCAACATTACCCAACCTCACTAATGCTCTTGTTGTTAAATCAATGCAAATCTCCACAACCATGTCACAAAAACTAGTGAAAAGCCTTCCCAGAAAAGTGGAGGCTGTTATAGTAGCAAAGGGGAACCAACTCTGGAAAGGGATGTTCATCAAGCACATATGAATGTGATGGTCGGGTGTCCACATACTTTTGGCCATATAGTGTACTAGTCCTACCAATAAGCACAACTGGGGCCCAGTTTTCCACATGCCAACACATTTGAACTTTACAGATGGCATGTGACCACCACTACTGTTACAAGCTTTGAGGCCAGTGCAGTGATTCAGGTAATTGCATGCAATACTCTTAAAAAGTGCTTTTTATTAAAAACAAATTATAAAACTTCTTTTGAATCATTGACCTGGGATATTTGATTACAGCTGCCTGTGGTTATATATGACCCCACTCATGACCCTGAGACAAGAGCTCAAAATCGGTTTAATGTGCTGCTCAGCAAAGCATGGCCTCCAGGAACATTAGGGCATAACTGAATTCCCACTGTGACCTACAAGTGGCTTGGGATATGGATTCTCATATTCTGCTTCATAATAGAGGTATACTGAGAATGGAGAGGTCACCTGTAGTTAACCCTACCACTGATGAGGTAGCCTCTATCACCTTTGTCCACCCACCTGGCATGGCCAGAAGAGATATAAGATTATTGCTTCTTGAGTTTCACATTTAAAAATAAGTTAAGGAATCTGTAAAACCAAAACATTTCATTGTTTTCTAATTTGCTAAAAGGAAGAAAAATACAGTAATCAAAACATTGCAAGAAATTACACAAAAATCCAATAAGCATGTAGCTAGACCTACTGTCATGTAACATGGGTTTGAGATGGATGCAAGTGGAGTTAAAGCTTTTATTAAAGATACAGGCAGACAAATACAAATTGATAGGCAAAAGCGTAATTTTTTTTAAAAAAAGGCACAGGGTCAGGCAATGAGCAAACGGGCAAAATAACGCAGAGACGAGAAATCAAGAAACGAGGACAAGAGCAGGATCAAAACACTGGAAAACGAGGACAATGCTTGGTATGGCTCTGGCAGCAAAACACAGAAACACAATACTTCGCCCAGAACAAAGACACATGGGGGTTTAAATATACAAACTAATTAAAAAGGGCAATGAGAGCAGCTGGTGACAATAGGAACAACCAATAACATAACAGGGGCGGAGACAGGACAGAAACCAAATCAAAAGACATGTGTCAAAAGTAAACACCGTCAGTGGCAACCCGGAAGCGCGCAGGAAATCTGTGACATGTCCATATCAGGGGCCACTTGTAGGTCACAGTAGGAATTCAATTATGCCCTCATGTTCCTGGAGGCCATGATTTGCTGAGCAGCACAGTAAACTGATTTTGAGGTCTTGTCTCAGGGTCATGCGTGGGGTCATATAAAACTACATGTTTTACATTTTAATTTCCAGGTTGTGCTTTTCATGTTGGAGTTCCTTCAGCACACAGTTCAATTCCAGAGTTTATGTCCACCTGACAAAATAATGCACAAGTGAACATTTTAATAAACCACATCTAATAGAAGTTCAGTAAATCGGTTTATATACATTTACATGCATAAAGGTTAATGTTTTACCATTTCAAGTTGCAGATAGATAGTAGAGAAAGGGGCAAAACTTGCAAAAACTGTGCTCATTAAGGCAGTTCTTCATACATCCTTGTGCTGGCATGGTAGTAACAGAGAATAACTACAGATGTGAATTCTGGGTTGCACAAATTAACCAACACCTGCAGAGAACATCTGAAACCACATTATCATGGACTTCTATATAAGATATGCAACTCTGTACCAGAAGAGGTCACAGTAACCAAAAAAGTGTTTTTTTTTTGTGTAAAGTTAAAAAGTATCTAACGGAAAAAAACATCAAATCTATTGGAGATTCTTCCATAAATAATAAATAAATATTTATTAAATATTCCTCAGGGGTTTGCTGGAATTTTAAGCAGCATACATGTGACATGTTGCAGCTGCAGTTTAAGGAATCCTAACAGTCAGGGGTGCTTCCTGTGTCCTTGCATCTCCTTACATCTCCTTCGCCATAACAATGATTATACTTTGCTAAATAACAGCATGGGTTTATTTCACTTATTATTAGGTTAAAATTATGTGGAGAATCTGCCATACTAGATGCTGTAGATGCGTTGTTACTTAATAAACAATAATGCATTAGAATGAGCTCATAAATATAAACATACAATAATATAATAGACTAGGAATCTAAAATTCCTTTAAACAAGTTAAGAGTTTGAATGCATTGTGATATTAATTCACTTTTTATATAAACCTTTTACAGGCAGAATCAATTATCAGTAGTGCTACACTATGCTTTTGTATCACATAAACCACAGAAGATGACATTTGCGAGAATTAGCAAACAAGTAATAAGGAGGTAATATCATACTTTAATAAACATAATGTTTAAGAATAATTATTATTTATCCACCACATGCATCCACCATTTACATATGAATATTTTATTTAAGTACTGCTAACCCACTCAGAATTCCAAATGGCTTTAGTTTTGGGGTAGAATCTCAAAACTACTCTAAGTTCAATTACTTAAGTCAATTTAATGTAAATGTAGTGTATTATTACCCACCCCAGTTCTGTACCATAAGAGGTCAGAGGTTAAACATGGGTAGAATTTGACATACAATTCAGGCACACCAGTGGGTTGTGATCAGTATACACAAGAACAGGAACAGGACTTTGTCATGTAAATAAAAGTAGCATTAACATAAAAAGCCTTTTCTCTATGGTGCTGTAACTGACTGATAAATATATATTTTTTTAATAGAGGGTCATCTCCTATACCACTTACATCATTTTCTAGCTTAAATGTTTTATTGCAGCCAGGGGCTGTACTAAATCAAAAAATTGAATGCTGATATTTAAGAAACCAAACACAAGACATTGAAGCAACCATGCCTTTTCCAAATTCTCTCTTCCCCAGGTTTAAAACCAAGTATCACAAAACCTAGTAAAAACAGCTTCTAACAATTGTAGTTGGTTATCGATCAATCCATCCATCCATCTTCTGTACCGCTTATCCTTCCTTCAGGGTCACGGGGAACCTGGAGCCTATCCCAAGGAGCATGGGGCACAAGGCAGGGTACACCCTGGACAGTTTAGTTGGTTATCCATTGCTTCTAAATATTCAACCACATAAGCTGTGGATTTGAAACACTACCCAATGCATAGTTTATTAATAGTAGAAGCTGCAATACCTCTTTTAAAGATCAAATAAAAGTAATACATTTTACTGAACCTATGCCATAAATAACATTTTCCATTGGAAGGAAAAAACAATCAATATAAGGTTAGCATATCATTTCAAGCAAGAAAATTATATGTGCTACTAAATTAACTGAATTCATTATTTTCTGGCTCAAGTGGTTCAGGTCACAAAAAGAATAGGGATGGATTCAGGGAGGTGCTAGATTAGGCTGATCTACTGGCAAACAATCTGGCTACATTAATGTTGTCATAAAATACTTTTATAAGCGTTCCACTAAAATAATTCTGATAACTTCAATAATAAGGGAACATTACACCTTACATCTTATAAATCCTGATATACATTTCTTTTTCTGGCAGAATTTGAGTTTGACAACCCTGTCTGACAACTGTGTATGGCTGAGTGAATGAATGGATATGGCTTAGTGGTTAGCACGTTTGTCTCACACCTCCAGGGTTAGGGGTTGAAATCCTGCCTCTGCCCTGTGTGTGCAGAGTTTGAATGTTCTACCTGTGCTCTGGGACTTTCCTCCCAAAGACATGCGTGCTATGCTGATTGGCATTTCCAACTTGTCAATAGTGTGTGTGTGATTGTGCCCTGCATTGTACACCTCATCCAGGGTGTCCCCTGCCTTTTGCGCTTTCGTGCTAGGTTCCTTGCTACTCTCTGTAGGATAAGCAGTATGAAAATGGATGGATGGATAGATGGAAGTCTACAGGAACATATTGAGCTAGAAGAAGGCTATCCCATGGTGCTTGTGGATGGCTGTGCAGAAATGAAAATGAAAATAAATGTAAACAAAACATATGCATTGGAGCCTTTAATTCTTCATTAAAATTATTATATAAAAACTATTATATATTATATTTCACTGGCAAGCTTGATTGTAAAAGATATGGGACATTTTGACTGCACCCAAATCAAGACAGATGAAATCTAGCCCTGGATTCTATTCATCTTTTTCTTTTCCCATGAGACTCTGATGAGCCTGTTAAATTGCACTATCTATTTAAATTGCCTGCCCTATATATATATATATATACACAGTATCTCACAAAAGTGAGTACACCCCTCACATTTATGTAAATATTTGATTATATCTTTTCATGTGACAACACTGAAGAAATGACACTTTGCTACAATGTGAAGTAGTGAGTGTACAGCTTGTATAACAGTGTAAATTTGCTGTCCCTTCAAAATAACTCAACACACAGCCATTAATGTCTAAACCACTGGCAACAAAAATGAGTACACCCCTAAGTGAAAATGTCCAAACTGGGCCCAATTAGCCATTTTCCCTCCCCAGTGTCATGTGACTTGTTAGTGTTACAAGGTCTCAGGTGTGAATGGGGAGCAGGTGTGATAAATATGGTGTCATCGCTCTCACACTCCCTCATACTGGTCCCTGGAAGTTCAACATGTCACCTCATGACAAAGAACTCTCTGAGGATCTGAAAAAAAGAATTGTTGCTCTACATAAAGATGGCCTAGGCTATAAGAAGATTGCCAAGACCCTGACACTGAGCTGCAGCACGGTGGCCAAGACCATACAGCGGTTTAACAGGACAGGTTCCACTCAGAACAGGCCTCGCCATGGTCGACCAAAGAAGTTGAGTGCACGTGCTCAGCATCATATACAAAGGTTGTCTTTGGGAAATAGACATATGAGTGCTGCCAGCATTGCTGCCGACGTTGAAGGGGTGGGGGGTCAGACTGTCAGTGCTCGGACCAAAAGGAAGCCTGTTCTAAAGATGATGCACATGAAAGCCCACAAACAGTTTGCTGAAGACATGCAGACTAAGGACATGGATTACTGGAACCATGTCCTGTGGTCTGATGAGACCAAGATAAACTTATTTGGTTCAGGTGGTGTCAAGCGTGTTTGGCGGCAGCCAGGTGAGGAGTACAAAGACAAGTGTGTCTTGCCTACAGTCAAGCATGGTGGTGGGAGTGTCATGGTCTGGGGCTGCATGAGTGCTGAAGGCACTGGGGAGCTACAGTTCACTGATGGAACCATGAATGCCAACATGTAATGTGACATACTGAAGCAGAGCATGATCCCCTCCCTTCGGAGACAGGGCTGCAGGGCAGTATTCCAGCATGATAACGACCCCAAACACACCTCCAAGACGACCACTGCCTTGCTAAAGAAGCTGAGGGTGAAGGTGATGGACTGGCCAAGCATGTCTCCAGACCTAAACTCTATTGAGCATCTGTGGGGCATCCTCAAATGGAAGGTGGAGGAGCACAAGGTCTCTAACATCCACCAGCTCTTGATATCATCAAGGAGGAGTGGAAGAGGACTCCAGTGGCAGCCTGTGAAGTTCTGGTGAACTCCATGCCCAAGAGGGTTAAGGCAGTGCTGAAAAATAATGGTGGCCACAGAAAATATTGACACTTTGAGCCCAACTTGGACATTTTCACTTAGGGGGTGTACTCATTTTTGTTGCCAGTGGTTTAGACATTAATGGCTGTGTGTTGAGTTATTTTGAAGGGACAGCAAATTGACACTGTTATACAAGCTGTACACTCATTACTTTACATTGTAGCAAAATGTCAGTTCTTCAGTGCTGTCACATTAAAAGATATAATATATGTAAACATATAAAGCATACAAAAGCCTACTATAAATCAGCATCATTATTTTATGTCTTTACTTGTTGTCCTATGTACATCCAAGCTTACTTCAGTGGCAATCATCTGCAAATATACTGTATGCCGAACTGTTAGGAAACGGACATGCAAGCAGATGCAATAGCAGTAAAAAGGCTTTTGTTAAAGAGAGGCAGGCAGACAAATCTAAAATGTGATCAAAATCAAAGTCCTAGAACAGACAAGGGTCAGGTGATACACAAACAATGATATCAAGGGTAATCTAAAAGCATAAAGCAACAAAAACCAAAAACAAGATCAATACACAATGGCAACATACGCGGAAATTCTAGTTACAGAGGTAACTGTGATTCTTTTTCATTCCTCCTTACCGCCATTGGCAGTGTTTAAGCACTAATGGATGCCTCCTACCAACATAGTCATGAGGCATGACACTCACCAAAAACACTGTCAAGGTTTCCCCTGAAGAACCGCTGAAGTCACATCATGTGTGGCAGCCACACTGACCTTGTAGAAGCATGCAAAGGTACATGGAGAAGCCCAGGTAGCAGCCGCACAGATCTCTGCCATGGAGGCTCCCCTAAAGGCTTCCCAAGATGTAGATACAGCCCTAGCAGAGTGGCAGGAGATACCTCATTGAGGGGCCATTGAGTTCTTCGGTATGCTGGAGAGGTCCACTTCCACAATCCAGTTTGACTTTAAAGTCCCTCTTGGCTACTAAAACAAACAAACAAATTAATTAATAAATTATGGAAGGGCTTTCCACTAGATTGAAATTCAGGTAGTCATATCTGATCACAAACAGTGCTCTTTTCATCACGGTCTTTGATGAGTTGACAGTCAGGAATCTGTGTAGTCCAGGAGAGTTCCTCCTCATCACTATCAACCATTTCTATAAAGAAATGTGTGGTACACTCTTTGTACAAAAGCATTATCATGCTAAAGGAGAACAAAATAGAAACTACTGTATGCTGTTTAGCCTGCACACGGAAAACAGCTCCAGACCATTATTCCTCCTCCACATTTAAATTTGACATTGTCCATTACACATCCACTAACCACAGAATCATCCAACAGATTGCCCGAAAGTGAAGCATGACACACAGTGATATTAGGATTTGGCTTTTTGTAAGACTAATTAGCCATTTAAACCCTTACTGTTTAGCTCCAGTCATAAGTTTAATGTGCTGACTGTGCTGCTATGTGAGACTTGGAACTTCCAAGGCCAATAGATTTTACACTGTTACTTTGGATATAACCAGTATAATAACCAGTGACATATATAATTTTAAACATTTGTTCTAGTATTTCTCAAGTTTAAAGGATGGTATGTAAAGTTCCAGAACTGGATTGGTTATCCATGTGAACTCTGGTATTTGATTGCATGACAGGTCCTTTAGGCAATAAATCAAACAAATCTCATGCACTATTATATTATTACACACACTTCCATATTCGTGGCAAAAACAGTCAGTCTGCCTAAAGATGTATAAACCTTTGATAACCTAGAATAACCAAATATGGTTTTATCCAGTGAATGTTAGTCTTCGATCATGTTATTGGACATCTATATGCTGTAGCAAAATAGACATATAGTTGAGGCCAAAAGGTTACATAAGCCTAGGCTAAAGATTTATTTTTTTAATGTAACGCTACACATTTTGTGTTACTATACATTTCCTGTGGTAAGTTTATTAGGGTATCTACTTTATTTTCATGAGGGCTCATTTAAAAATTATAGCTAAGACATAGATTTATTTCAGTGTTTATTTACTATCAGATTTTCAGTGGGTCAAATCACCAAAAGGCTAGGTCTTTGTGCTGGTGATCATAATGTTAAATGGTCTGTACTTATATAGTGCTTTTTTAACCATATCAGTTCTACAAAGTGCTTTACACTCTTTCTCCTCAAACTGTTGCTATAAAGTTGGAAGCACACAATTTTTAGGACGTCTTTGTATGCAGTAACGTTACAGTTTTCCTTCCCTGGAACGAACGGGCCCAATCCTGTTGCAGCCTGTACACAAAGCAAACTCCATGACATGGTTTGCCAATGTTGGAGTGGAAGCCCTCGAGTGGCCTGCACAAAGCCTTGACCTCAACCCCACTGAACATCTGTGGGAAGAATTGGAAGGCTGGCTGTGTCCCACGCCTCATCACCCTAAATCAGTTCCCGATCTCACTAATGCTCTCGTGGCTGAATGAGCAATTCCCAACAGCCATGCTCCAAAATCTAGTGGGAAGCCTTTCCAGAAGAGTGGATGTTATTATAACAGCAATGGGGGACTTGGCTCTGACTGGCTCATTCCAAAACATTGATCATTTTCTTCTGAAACCATTACAGAAGAAAGGTGCTGAAAGGTGAAAATTCTCTTTATCTTCAGTTGTCTAACAAAGGCCTATGAGTTGTCAACACAGATTGGTATTTGGAGCTATCCATGATTCCCCCTAATCAATTGAGTTTATAATGAAGGTACCAACTGTCAAAATGTCTGTAATACACCTGCCCTGTTACATCATCAAACAGTGCTTACACACTCTGTACAGATGACATTGGACAAAGTTTTTAAAATGAAATGACCTAATATAAATAATGGAAAATTATCCAACAGAACACACTTAATCAATTAGAGAGTAATTCAGCACTGATGTGCAGTAATTGAAGAGACGTGGATGAGCCTTGTGACTTTTAACTCAGGTGAAGCAACTAATGTGGATGATGCTGATAATCAAAGTAATAACTCATAATATGTATACTCATGTATAATTCTTTAAAATTTATTTTAAAAGTTTATTTGATTAGATTAATAGAATTTATTTATTTATTTATTTATTTTAATTGTAGTTGCTTTTAGATATTCAGTGTGTCATGCCTTTAAGTGGTGTCAGTATGGAATCTTCAAATGCATATGTTCTGCTTTTGGGGGAAACCAGAAGTTAAAATATACCTTTTGCTGTGGTTAGGAATGAAAAAAATCCAATCCATTGCAGTTAATGGGAAAGTATCAGTCCTGTTTTGGCTTAAGCAACAAAAAATAGTTGCCATCTCACTTTTTTCACTCTGATGGAATGACTAGGTCAATAACCCTACTAAGAAGAAGGTTTCCCTACAGCATGTCTCAAATTTGTAATCATTTGGCTGAAGTTAATTATTCAGTGTGCAGCTCATTGGTGCACTAGGAAGGCATTAGGCACAGTTCTATGATCTACAGAAAGAAACCTGCTTGAAACTTTCTTTTATGTGAAGTTATGTAAGAGCCATTCAAATGCTGATATTTGTGTTTTAAATTCTTATAAAAATAGAAAAAAAAATGATGTACAAATCCATACACAACAAATGCAAGGCAAGCAGGTTTGAAGAGTCTTGTCAGCATGTGCTCTAATGAGCCCATATATCCAGAAAGGGAACAGAATTTGTCACTGACTTCATTCTATTATTTCTGCAACCTTCTCTGCCAAACAATATCTCAGCAACTGAAAACATTTGAATATAGGCAAATCTGTTTAACGCTTCTCATTATGAAAATATTCAATCTAATGGTAACAATTTATTAATGTTTAACAATTTATAAACTTAGTTATAAAAATAAAAATGGTTCATTTTAGAAAAAGCTGATTTTATAAGACAATTTTAAATTTGGATTTGGTATAAATGTCTAGACGTATGCTTAATTATTGCATTTTTCTTATAGCAATAAATAGAAATATTACATAAATTCATATACCAAGATACCTTAACTTGCCAAGTTGTCATTTGCAGTAATGTGCAAGTGACAACGTTCTATTGCTTTATCCTCAAACAAAAATCTCCTTTGCTATGTTTTCTGGTTGGTAAATGTCAGACATGTCCATCTGCTCATGATATTTTGTGCTAAACTCTGGCCTGAGCCAATTGATCGCATGAATGATTCCCTAGGCCCCCACACAGGCCCATATGCCCACCAGTGTGCTCTGAACAGTCTAGCTTTGCTAGGGGCAACAGGCAGGTCACGAAGTGCTATGCCACAAGAGAGAACTCATCTGTTTATCTGTTTATTACAATTCTTAATGACTACAGGACTCACTACTGTTAAGCAAACACTTTTAAAGCTTCAGATGTAATTCTGACTGAGCAAAGTTAAATGTATACATCATTTAAAATGTAGTACATGCACACATTAATATTACAGTCATCTCTTTATATTTCTACCTTGCACTGAAAAGTACAAATGTGAACAGATTTTGTATGTAAATAGCAATTACGTGAGACTGTTTTAATGTGGAAAACATAATCAATCATTTCAGGTACAAGATCTAATGCACAATTTTGCACCACAATATAATTACCACACTAATTCTAACATAATCACTACCTTCAATAAATGGCAAGGCTTGCTAGCAGAGTACTGAATTTAAAATCTTTAATATTGGATAGATACTTATACTCAGTAAACTGTAAAATCAAACATATGCAGCCAGGCCACAAGTAACTATTGCATAAGAGTGGATTCCAAGTATTTTATTTTATCCACTGGTGAGTCACTAATTTGATTGGCCAAGCGGCATTCAAAGAGTGTTTATATTGAGTATAACCACGCTGGAATATTTCACTGTGTTTATCACTCCACTCATCTGTGTTCACCACATAAGTTTACACTTGCTAGTTCGAAACTGTTACTACAGTAGTGTTAGCAAGATCATCAGTGGACATGGGCATGGATGAAAAGGAAAAGGAAAATGGGAGGCCAATTTGACCGGAAGCCATTACCTTTAATGGTAATGTACAAATCGATGTGAGCTAGCTATCCAGCTAGTCAATGGGTTATAAACCAAGTGTGGCTTCTTCTGTAACTTTTTCAGCTAGCGGAGCAAAAACAAACAGAAAATTTGGCCATATTGTGTCAGAAATGTCAATGTTGATATTAATTTCTTGTTTATAGAACTGTTGTATAAAAGCAATATTCCGACTTGCAATAATGCAGTTATACTGAATAACGTCATGGCTGTAATCACCTACGACCAAATCACAGACTTGGCAATAATCAATGTAACTGCACTCTTGCTCATGTGATATTGCTTAATAAACCTCCAGTACTTAATTTAAAATGTGTGGGCTCTGGCCAAAGCATTTGACCATGTTGTTATTATCACAAAGACAGGAAATCCTGTTAATCCTCTTTCAATATATTCAATGTAATGTTGTGGTGTTTAATCAAAAGCCCCCCTGTTAATTTGCTATCATCATTCTATTTTTCTGTATTTTGTTTGTCTATAATTATGGATTCTGTTAACACTGTGTATAAGCCACAGGACAACATCTCAATACAATATAATACTTCAGCATCAACTGCTGTATATTGTCTTGTGCATATTGATGCTATGTATTAGAAATTTCATATTGCAGTATATTTAAGGGGTATTCTCTTAGACAGGTCACTCTTGTGCAATGATTTAAAATGAGTGATGAGGGTGTTGGCAGATGCAATACTGGGAAATAACCAGAAATGAAATGGAAAATGAGCTGTCAGAAATCTTCATCTTCAAATTTGAAAGAAGACATCTGTCTGCAAAATAGGAAGCTGAGTAGCAAAGTTTTCAAGAAATCAAGTTTTATAATGATGGTGAAAGTAACTGTGTAATAACTAGGCGACATGCCATCAGTGATAAGAGCAAAGCTTATTAAAACAATCACTAAAGATTTCAAGTCTGCAAAACCTGAATGGAAAAACTGTCCTCAGCTGTTCAATCTATTGGGATAACTGAACAGTTCCTTTGGGCACATGCTGAAGTGGAGACTGCATTGAATACGATTGAGTAAAAAGCTTATAGCATCCTCTAGTGGAGACATTTAAAAAAAAAAAATTTAAAACACACACACACACACACATACACACACACACACACACACACGAGCAATGGCACTTCCTGAAAGAATAATGCCTGACAAAGAATGGACCTACCAGCAATATCACAATGTTACATAAAAAATAAACGCGCATTTAATTTGAGAAGATTGTGTTTGTACATTAAACATCTTCAGCTCAGAGGTATTTGGCCAATACACTCCTGCTAGAGGTTGCATCAGACTGCTCCGGATGGTAATACCCCCCCCCCCCCCCCCCCCCACACACACACACACATACACACACACACACACATACACACACACACACACACACACACACACACAAGTATGTATGAAAAGTAACATATGCCTCAGGCATGCTCTATTTATTTCCTACATAATTAAGAGTAATAAAGTAATATTTCACATATTTTACACACTTAGGGTAGCAGTGTTTGCCAACATTCAGCCATGACAACAAAGAAAGAGCAGCTAAAGCAAGTGCTCAGTAATTACTTTGAGGTTGGTGTTGAAAGAGAGGCATTTTTCCCTAATGCAGATCTTGGATGCCGTCTGTTCTGATGGGTATCCAGGGTGCAACATAGTAGTTAATCACATTTTGAGTATTGTTTATTCTGTGCTAGAAAACTCAACCCTATTGTGTTTAAACCTGCTACTCATTTAAGTGCAAAATGCAGCCAAGAAACCTTGTAAACAATGAGATTGTTGCCCAACATTCATCACTTACTCATTAGTAACCAATGACATTACACATTCAATAGTTGTTTAGAGCATTTCTACAATCAACCTGTTTCTAATGCTACCATACACTCATTGTTAAAACAGATGTCTGAGAACTAAAATGACTATTAACCCTCTATGGAACTAATCATGAAATCACCTCTAAAAAAAAACAATTACCTTATATTTTTAGTGTATTTAAGGCTAAAATCATTTTCCAAAACTTATTTTCTACATTTGACCTTTGACCTTTTTTTTAGGGTATTGTCATTTATAACTTACTTTGTCCCATTTGGGTAAATGATTTTTGGTAAATTTTCTGAAATGTCACACATTCAAATGCATTTTCACTGCCTAGAAAGAAGTTAGCCAGTGTATTGGTGTTTCAGAAACATTAAAAAAAAAAAAAAAAACTTTATTCACATTCCATTTCATCTTATGCTACTATATTTGTTTTGGAACTCATGTAAAATTGTCTGAAACTTGAGACAAATTAAAATGCAATTTCACTCTCTGGAAAATAATGTAAAAAAAAAAAAATCTCTTTGTGAATCAAAAACAGTAATGTAACAATGTCTTAGAGATTTAAAAACAGTACTCTATTCTAGTTCTGTTTTATGTTGTGTTACAGTAATTGATTTCATGTGATTTCATTTTCACTCACATGTGAAAATCAACAAGATAATTCTTTTTGGGTGTGAAACACAGGTGTACCCCACACTTTCCATAACTTGAGTTTGACCTGTGCAGTCATCATTTTTGCAGCTTCCCTGCTTGTCAGCGTAGTGAGGCCAACGGGCAATGCCACCTTTACTGATGTTTGGTTGTGTTATGGATTCTCTCCTTTCTTCTTCTTTGACACTGACTCTCCAGAGCTGGGTCGGCCACGTTTCACTTTGTCTGTGCCTTGCCTACAGAGGACATCTGCAACTGCTGTTTAGAACACTCTTAGGCTGAGTTCCTCGCTTTATTTAGGAGAGGGATCATTGTCCCTTCGGTACAGCAGCCATGCATTAACACACAGTACATCCAGGACATATATGAATGTACCATTTCCATGACCGAATCTTTGTTTGGTACAATGCAAGCAAGGTGTCCATCAGATCAACACCTCCCTTTTTTATTATACATCACAGAGGATGGACATTTCACATTTATGATCTGATTTGTCCTCCTGTCCCAGCATTGCACAGTGGAAGCTGGGTAGGCCCCAGTGAATATGCTCAGAAGGGTGACAGTGCGGTTGCCTTGCCATTTGCTTGCGATTATTTGCACATCCTCACATCCTTCTCATCAAAAGTGCCCCGTCTAGCCCTTTTCATTTCCCTGTCAGTTTTCAACATGCATGTTTTCAACCTGTTGGTTCTAACTGTGCCAAGGCAGTAGATCCTTCTCTTTGACATTTGAACTTCAAGGCCTATGCTTGTGATCCAATTGTCATGGAACAGCTTGAAATTCTGATGTGGGGGTATGATGGATGCCAGTCGTAGAACTATGTTGCTACTGGCTCCAAGGTCAGGCATTCCACTGGCTGGTAGTATCCTGCCTGTGTGGAACTCAAAGTTGTATGCAATGCCTTTTGAGTCACAAAGCATGTACACCTTGTACCCCCATTTATGGGGCTTGCTGGGGATGTACTGTTTCAGTCTACTTTTTCCTTTGTATGGAATTATTTGTTCATCCACACTTAGGTGTTCATCCATTAGAATTCTTCTCATTCATTCTACAGCAAAGATGAGGAAAGGTCTTATTTTGAAGAGAGGATCTCAATTTGAGTCATCACTGCCAAGGTCTAAAGTGTTGTCACTGAAGTGGAGGTTGCTCTTGATTTGTTCCCATCTTTTCATTGGCATTACTTCAGTTATCTTGCTGATGCGTGTGCGGGTCTGCCAGCACATACGTGTTGCAGGAACTCCATAGATAGACATTTGGAAAACAGTCCCAATGGACTGTTTGATTTCTTTCTATGTGCAGTTCAGGGGCGAGTTAACCTGTTAACCTGTCACGGAGTAAAGGATTGTTTGCTGGACAGTATGTTTGGACACTCAGAGGAAAATATTTGCTTGAAGAATGTAGAATGAAGAAACTTGGAGAATGCACCTTCTCTGCTGAGGAAAGACGCATCTTCCAAACTGGCATCGAATAATGAATCAGAATGCCTGACTTCCACAACAACCTACGACTTGTTGCTAGCTGCTCCTGATTACGTTCTTCATCCCTGTCCTCACTCTCACTGCTGCTATCCTCCTGATCCTCAACTTGATAATTTCTTACTATAATCTCATTATCTGATGCACTGCTGTCACTATCATAACTACCTTCTGGAATTGGTACAGCTTTGCCTCTCTGTCTTCCATAAAACTTACTAACATTAATCTAGTACACAGACATGAAGACTATTATACTGCCTAATAGTACTGAACAACATTGGCAGCTACACAGGAAATATGTATCCCAAAAAAGGACTTTGTCATTTATACATGACACACAGATTTTGTGTGTTCTTGAGTTATTATTTATCTAAAATGTGGGTAAAAATGATAGAAATCTTTAGAAAACACATTTGGATGTACAATTAAAAATTTTTTAGATGGGATTTATATGTATGTTCTAGTATAAAATGAGCTGACCATGGTGCCTGGAGAGCATGTAACCCAACATGTGCTAATGTCCCCTTCACTTCCTCTTTGCCAAACATGTGAAGCACATGGCAAATAATTTTTAATTTCATTGGATGAAAGGGATGTCATTTGATATTATTAAAAAAAAAATTTTGCTTGAATATTATTAGTGTTTTTTAAATGAAATTTTATTTGTGTCATTTTTAAATGACGATGTCCCATAGAGTGTTAAATAATAAAAAGAACAACCTCTTCAGTTAAGGTTAAGCTTTCTGAGGTCCTATCGTGCCTTTCTGATGGCAGGAATTTACTACACTTCTGACGTGATAAACTGAAAGAGGCTATTGCAACCCCTACAGCTATTGTGGAGCAGCTACACATGCTTCATAAGAAGAATACGGAGAGATGATGCAACCCTATAAGTCATTGCCTTTGTCAAAGTAGTCAAGCATAGAGATGCTGCAAATTTTCAGTGATCTATCACAAACAAACAAGTGTATCATTTCTTGGGGCCTTGCAAAAATAAGGGATTTCCAGACAGGCAGAACAAGCTGCAAGCTGTTTGAAAGAAATAGGATAGATGCTGGAATGAACAGCAGTTCAAGTAAGATGTGTCATTCATTAAAAATTGTAAGCATGATCAAACTTTGGAGGTATAAGACAAATAATATGTCAGTAGTCAGGGTTGTTAATAGTATCACACAAGCCTGTTGTTAATTATATTTCTATAATTGCATGTCCTAGTGTGTTTTATTCCTTATCTAATCATTTTGGAGCTAGTTTATAAAGGGTTTGAAACAGTCAGATTTTGAGATCGCAGAGTTTCCCGCAGAGACTTGGCAACCCTGACTCCTTCTGCTCTTCTTTATCTTGTACATCTCTACCTCATCCACATCATGGTCAGTCACACCCCATATTCTTATAGCTTCAGTAATAATAATAATAGCTTAGCCCAAAATTTCACTTCTATGTTTGTGGTGGAATACCACAATATATGTGTGTGTGTGTGTGTGTGTGTGTGTGTGTGTGTGTGTGTGTGTGTGTGTGTGTGTGTGTGTGTGTGTGAGTGTGTGAGTGGACACATAGTATCTTCAGTTTATTCCATTACCATAATACCATTGAGGCATCTCCTAGCTTTCAGCAGGCACAGGTTTCACTAGAATCAAGTTAATTTAATAATGAATTCATACTAAACCCCAATTGAGAATCTATCCTTAAAGCTAGTGGCAACAAATATTTATTACACCCATCATTGCCTAACATTCATCTTCTGCTGAATTTATCATGGGGACATGACATAATGCCTGCAATGTTTCACATGATGAGTAGTTCGTTTATATTAGGCTGACAGTATAATAATAATGTGTTCTGATGTTAATGTTTTGAACAGGGCATTTTAATTTAATTTTACAACCGTTCCACAAATAGGCATACTTTACAAAAACTACTAGTTTCCTTCCGGTGGTTTAGTGATTCAGACTCTCTGTGTTTACTTAATTACAGACATCTGTTTGAAGTTCACATGGCTGTGATGAGAAGTGTGGAAAAACAAGGTGAAGTCACTGCAAATGTTGGTTTAGCAGAAAGCTGGCACCTACAGATCTATGCTCTGTTCTTTTCCTCATACCACTTTGCACACAAAGTACAATTGGCAAAATGTTCCTGGAATCAATAACACATTTTTGCCATCTGCTACAGGCTGGCAGCAAAAGCTGTAGTCTCAGTATTTCCAGAATCTTATAAATAGCATGTCCAACCCACAAATTGTTCTTCCCTCTACCACATTCAACTGAAACATAGCACCTAAGATAGAGGATGTAACGTAATTTCCTCTTTGCTCATAAAACTAATTCTGTCTTCTGGAACATTTGGTAATTTTGTGCAAATAATGGTGTTCTTACTGTAGCAGCATTGTGACTACTGAAGAATTGAACACAAGTACTGCAGAAACACTCACATAGATGGCATTATAATGTATAGTGTGTGATTACACACTATTGGATGTATACCCAGGAAGCAGTGGATCAAACAAAACAAAAAGTGGTATCCTTTCCTTTGTAGTTTTCAGTCAGATGTTTAAAATGTTAAAATGTTTCAAATGTTTAAATTCCTCTCTGGCACTATCTGGGTTTCAGTGTTTTTGCCGCTCTATTTCTATCTTAATGTATTTCATCCTGTATTGTGTGCAAGGGTGCGTCGCTTGGCGGAATGTATGTCTCAGCACAGTGTGGAGTGTGTGGTTAGTGCTGCCTTGGCGGGGTCCACATGTGCAGCCCTGATCTCATCGAAGCACTGACGGATACACTATAAGTTTGGGTGGAGGGCTACCAATGAGGGCTTATTCATCAGCAGCTGTCCTGCAGAAATGTAGACTATTAGGATACAAATGTGTGCTACACACTGATGTCCATCTTGGGATTTCACAATACCTTTGTTTGGAGTCACAGTGTGCTGGTCTTTTTTGTATATGTGGAATTTCCATTTATGAGCTACTAATAAGTGGTGGTTAATACAGTATGTACACTGGAAGCACTTAAAAGTAATTTGCAGTTAAGTTCCACAACCAATTGATTGTATTATTATTGACCAAAGGACATCCAATGATCCCAGTACTTATAAACATTATTTCTAATCAGCTATCAATACTCTCAGTGAAATTTTAATACATTTAAAAATGTTAAAATATGAAATTGTTGTCTAATGAAGCAAATCCTGGCTCTGATTCAAAGAGAAATTGCCTCATGACATTGAGACTGTTGTACTTGATGTCTGGATGCATATTGGAAATGCTTGAGCAGTTAATATAACTACTGCTGAAAGACCTTTTTTCCTGAAGTTTGTTCTGGTTTAACTTTTGGTGTTACTTGTTATCTATAGCAGCTCACATGATAATAGTATGCCTTTGAAAGAAGAAGCAGGACCATTTATTATTTTTTTTTGGCTCGGTACATTAAAAAAAAAAAAAAAAAAAAAGCAGTGAATTCAGAGAAATTCAGGGCCATAACGGACCCTATGAGGAACAGACTGTGCATTGTACAGCCTTGCCACTTCTCTGGAATTTTAGTGAGAGGCTTATTGGCATGCTCAGAATAGTCATAGTAACAAGCAGAGAAACAGAAAATCTTCTGATACTTTCCTATGTTCAACATCATACAACTAAAAATACAGTAATAGATTAATTTATATTTTATATATACTGTTGCAATAAAGAAACTGGTAAAAATTGTAATAGTAATAGTAATAGTAATAGAAAATAGTAGTTACATGTTGTTGCTTTCATGGAAAAATGCTGTTTGTACCATGTTGCGTGTTGCAACCATTAGAATGTTGTGGGATCCGTGCTCATCATTGGCATTTTCTTTTGTAAAAGAGTCAGTGATTCTGCTTCTAGCAGTTGACCTTAAGAAGATCATTTACATTTGTAGGCCTTTTATGGCCTTTTATGGTATCAACAGTTGGATGTCTTGTCACTGAAATAATAAGTGCGTTTTTGGAGATACAGTAAGCAAGTCAAAATATGATTTAGCATTACTTTAACTCAATTTGATTCTTGTATAAATAACACAAAATAAATGAAGGAGACATGAATGCTGCAGCTGAGGCCCAGCCTTATTTCATTTCTTTGGAAGTACATTAATTATTCGGAGATTACAGTAACACACTCCTCCTCAATTCCCTCTTGAGACAATATCAACTCACTTTTACTGTAATACGGTAAAAAAGTGCAAAATCTTACATCTCTTTATAAACATCAAACACACAAATTGAGCTTATGGATCCTAGACAACCTCATTTTACTCAAATTCTTGAATTGTTGGCTCAGCCTGCTATACAGCAGCAATCTGGTTGCTGTGGAATGTTATTATAGCTGTTGTCTCGTAGCCTTATCTAGACTTAACTAGGACAGCCAACACTCACAAATCTCCCCCACTAATGACATAGAGGATTTTCAGGTGATCATTTACTTTTTATTCATTAATTTGTTCAGACTGACAGTTGCTTTGTGTAAAATATAAATACTTATAAATGGACATTTTACATAGCAGTGTTAAGCAAATTATATTATAAGCAACATTCTAGACTATGTACACATACACCAACACATGTATCTTATGCACGTTCATTCATAAAAAGACACATAAACACTCGTTTAAAAAAAAAATGCTACAGACTTGGCATATCAAAATGCTTGTTGGTTTGCCATTGTAACAAAAAATGTCAAAGAAAACATAGAACTCTGTTACATAACTTGTTGAGTAGCTATAAACATACAAATATAAAATAAAATACAGATTTGTTTGTGGGTGCTGATGGTATAAATGAGTTTAAATTACTTTATACAAAATTGACCAACCTGGAAGCCTGAGACAAGGGGATCAAACCCTCTGCTTTAAGAGAAAAGTAAAGATCTTTTTTCCATAAGCCAGCTGTGTGCAACCTGGATTAGGGCTGTTTTTCTCGCTCTCAGGGCTCTCAGCGATAACGGGAAGTGTCCCTCCCCCATCCACATGTGTCCTGTGTTGGGTTTTTACACCACAGTCTGCTCACCCCGGCACTTTCTGCAGGAGCCATATATGGCTGAGAGAAGGTAGGCGCAGGCAGTCAGGCAGGCGAACACAGAGCCAGTGAGGTAGACGGTGTACAGGCATGTGTGCTTATATTGTGGCAAATTGCAGTAGGAGTTCTTTGACGTTTTGTAGATCATGATGCCGATTGCAGACAAATAAAGCAATGTAGCAGCAAAGTCGTGTATCACATTGGTTAACAACCACCGCTCTCCTCCTAGGATGGGGACCAGGTCCTGCTTGTTCAGCAGCGTGAGAAAGAAGAGGGCGAGTGTGAGAAGCCAGAAGAACACGGCCACAAAGAGAACAAAGTGAACGGAGCCCTCATACTTGCTGGTGGCGACAGTGATCCAAAGACCAGATCCCAGGAGAATCTGAAGGATCCGTACAATCCCAAGAAAGCTCTTGAGGAACTCTTGAAAAGTCCTTGTCACCTGTGGCTGGGGGGACATCTCCTCGCAGTGGATTAGCTGTCTTTCTTCTCTTTAGGGTGGAGGCTTTTTTTTCTCACAGCCACAGAAACAACTGGAGATTAGAAACAAAGGTAGAAACAAAGTAGGATTTTCATAAGAAGTCAGTAGACGATTCAGAGAAAGAAAAAGAAGCACTCAGACAGCGATGCTTGAGCATAGACTTGAAGTTTTGAAATTAGTTTTCTGTTTCGTCCCTTCCGTTTCCTCTGTGGCAGCTGGAAGACTCTGTCTCCCTCCCCCTCTTTTCCTTTCAGCAGTCACAGGAGGAGGTTCAGAGAGCAGAGGGTTGGCTGAAATCCTAACCATCCATCTCTCTGAGGGTCACACCCACAGATATGGATGAAGGAAGAAGGGAAAGATGATTTGAACTTTTTGGTTTAAATATTCCATGAAAAAAAGAATATCCAGGTTTATAAACGAAAATTCCATGATTGCATGCAACATCAAATTCTTCAAATGTCATCAAATATCACTGAACAGTACAGATATGTGGAAACCATGTATCAAAGACATAGAAAACATTCATCATTCATTCATCATTATTAACCACTGAAGAAGATTCTGGTCAGGGTCACAGCAGATCCTGAGCCCATAACTGAGCATGAGGCAGGAATACACCTCAGATGGGACACCAGTTCATTCACACATTTTCACATCTAGGGGTAATTTCAAGTCACCAATCCAGCTACCAGCATGTTTTTGAGTGGTGGAAGAAAACTGGAGAAGCTGGAGGAAATCAACACGAACGTGAGGAGAACATATGAAACTCCTCACAGACAGCATGTTGAGCTCAGACTTGAACTGGGGATCATGGAGTCTATGTAACACTGTGTTATAATAATAACAATAATAATAATAATAATTATTATTATTATTATTATTATTATTAGTAGTAGTAGTAGTAGTAGTAGTAGTAGTTGTAGTAGTAATAGCCTAGTAGTAGTAGTAGTAGTAGTAGCAGTAGTAATAGTAGTAGTAGTAGTAGTAGTAGTAGTAGTAGTAGTAGCATTAGTAGTAATAGTAGCAATAGTAGTAGTAGTAGCAGCAGTAGTAGTAGTAGTAGAAGTAGTAGTATTGTCATTATGCGGTCACTTGTGTGGGCAAAATTAAATCAAAATTTATCAAAAAGATACGTTCTTCAGTGGAAGTCATTATGCGCATGAGGAGGAACATACCAAATGGAGTTTGAAATGAGGGGAGTTTTTCATACCCAGTGATGTGAACGACTTTGTATGAAGCTATGTGGATGGCTATATTCTATGCCCACAGTCTCACCTGTTAAACAAATATAATATTGTGATTACATAGATTATATTCTTCAGGAGATAGTGGGATACACTCATAGCCTTCACCGGGGCTGTTGTTTTATGCATAACATCTTTCAAGATGGGTAATTATTACAGTTGTTGTGCTTCAAAGGCACTGCTCTGCCTGTAAGAGTGCAATGGCTGTTTAGTAACGGGCATTGTAGTCTCTTTAGAGACAGGCCTCTAGGACACAATTAAGCATACAATATGATACTGCTGGTTCTATGATATGTTTCAAATAAGAAACTTTGCTTTTGGCAATCATATCATTTTGTCTTGTTTCTGTCTAATACATCAATGTTAAATGTAAAACTAAATATAATGTATAGATAAAGAAAGTATACATTGGTAAGACACAGCTGGTTGTGATATTAGAGGGCTAAAATCTAATCATGTGTGTATTTAGACTATTGACTTCTAGTTTCTCTTTAAAAGCATTCTGTGGAAAGAAAAAAGAATGATAACTAATAATCCATCTCCACCAATTCATTCCACCCTTGACTGCATGCACAAGCATCTCAATCACTGCTGATGGTGTGTTATTGTGTAATGTGTAAATGAAGCAAGCTGAGAAATCATCCCAAATTTACACAACATCTAGCAGGCGTTTCACTCTGTATAATCACCTGACACAACTGTCACTGACAGGCTGCATGAATTTACAGTCTGAGCTAGAAATAAATCAGCCTCAGCCTTGCTTCGTTATACAGTTCTGTGTATTTTTCTTATGACCATAGGTGATCCACAAAAGTCCAAAATAATTCGCTTTAAGATATTTGTTATGGAAAGATCATTTGTTGTGGATGCCAAAAATGACACTTATATTGATACCTTTTTATCTTTGAAAGATAGGGTGACTTAGTTAACCCAAACACTACCAAAAATATCAGATACACAGTTTGTGACTACTAGATCCTCTTTCGTGTAACGATGTGATTGGCAAAAGCAATAAAGGCATGGGAATAAATTGGAATAGAAATCTACGCATAATTGTTTATGTTAATCGACAGCGACCTCTAGCGGTCAGATTTCGGTGCAGTATTTTGAGCTCACACAGCCTGTTGCACGTGGCTATGTCCAAAACTGTTTATAGTAAACTATTAGAAAAAAAGCGTGTTAACGATTTAAATAAGCTTTAAAGAACTATTTTTAATCACTGTAGGTAAAAAAAGTGTATAAAACAGTACGGCACTTCACATTATTATATAATATTTATTATTTGGTATGTTTGAGAACCATTTCATAACGTTATTGGTACGTTCTGTTTTGTTTAACAAAGTCTATTCCCAGAATCCTCTCTTGTGTCTCTTATCTGGATCAGTAAATATACAATATTACAGCGATTATATATATATATATATATATATATATATATATATATATATATATATATATATATATATATATATATATATATATATATATATATATTGTAAAACCAGCAAGGAATAGAAGAAAGAAAACACCCAACTGCTATATCAATATAAAAATAAATTAAGGTTGGTGGGCTTTTTGCCTAGTCTCTGTATGAATACAGAAATGAAAGGTGGCCTGTCGTCTCCCTCTTTTATTCACAATTTATACTAGTGTAAAATGGTAATGGTACTTAATCTTAATTAATTATGAGTTAATAGTTTTTGTTGTCATTATTGTCATAGTGTAGTGAACAGTTGCAGTGTGCTGTAAACAACAATATGCTATTTGGACATCAGGTTGCACCGGTATCTAAAATGGGCGGGGAAATGTTAGGAAGTTCCGGAAAACTTCACATTTTAATGGGTGAAATCCTGAGCAGGAAGTGACGTAATCTGCTGCCCATCCAATCAAAGCAGGAGGTCGGAATATATTTTAGAGCTTTCACAGAGGTCGACAACCTGCATGATTTCAGCTCGGGTCCTGTGAAGTGTGCTCTTAATTCCTACACGGTACGGTTATTATTTTAAAAAAGAGAAATATATAAATGGCTGCTCACAAATTAGTGCTGATTCGCCACGGGGAGAGCTGCTGGAACCAGGAGAACCGTTTCTGCGGCTGGTTCGATGCTGACCTTAGTGAGACTGGGATTCAGGAGGCAGAGAAAGGTGGACAGGCTTTAAAAGGTTTGTGGATTTTAATTTTTTTATATGTTGGATGTGGTTAATAGTTTAATTCGGTTATTAATGGTAGGGGTTATGCTATAATGCCTTACACCACAAGTGAGTAGGCTTCTTGTCAATGTTCCGTAAATTTGGGGGATTTTTATGACTGCTTGCAATCAGTTTAAGATAACTGCAATTTCTGGATAACGGTGAACACGTTTTTTCATTCTACACTTGACATTTTTACATGGGCTAATCGATTTCAGTGTAGGAGGCGTGTCTTTCCGCTGTCTTAACCTCGTCAAACGGTCTCCTAGTCAGGCCAATCAAATTCCTCCACTCGCATACTGCCAGCCAATAGGGGGCGTGTCTGATTGGCGGTGAACGTGCAGTGGTGAACGTGCAGTGGTGAACGTGCTCCCTTTCATGTGCCGAATCCTTTCAATCCCTACAGATCACAAGCCTAATGATGTGATTTCTTTCTCTTTATCCCCTAATGTTAATCTAGGATACTAAGGCACGCATTATGAAAATCTTTTACACCATTAACCAGACGATGTACATTCAATAAATCCCTTTTTCTTTTCAGATGCTGGCTTTGAGTTTGACATTTGCTACACCTCTGTTCTGAAGAGGGCCATCCGTACCTTATGGCTTGTTTTGGATGGCATCGACCAGATGTGGCTTCCTGTGCACAGGACATGGCGTCTTAATGAGCGCCACTATGGTGGTCTGACTGGTTTAAATAAAGCTGAGACTGCTGCCAAGCATGGTGAGGCACAGGTGAAGATATGGAGGCGCTCATATGATATCCCTCCTCCTCCCATGGAGGCAGACCATGACTTCTACAGTGTTATTAGCAAGGTGAGTCCGGGTATTAAGTTGAACTGAATTGTGCAAGGGTCTCATGTTGGAAAGTGT
Organism: Ictalurus punctatus; assembly: GCF_001660625.3. Classification (NCBI taxonomy): domain Eukaryota; kingdom Metazoa; phylum Chordata; class Actinopteri; order Siluriformes; family Ictaluridae; genus Ictalurus; species Ictalurus punctatus. The sequence goes on from NC_030418.2 coordinate 19,043,266, forward strand.
ATAAATCTATACTACCAACTTAAGTATGCTACTTGGAGCTAAGCACTTCTAGGCAAAGAGCTTTACACCTTATATCTGTAGGACCGGCGTTATGCTGACCTGAGTGAGGACCAGCTACCTTCTTGTGAGAGCCTGAAGGACACCATTGCTCGTGCACTTCCATTCTGGAATGAAGAGATAGTCCCACAGATCCAACAGGGCAAGAGGGTGCTGATTGCTGCCCATGGCAACAGCCTAAGGGGTATAGTCAAGCATCTGGAAGGTATGTTGCTTTCTATAACCTCAAACCATTTAATGTGACCTTAAGTATTTTATTCATGTTTGTGTATTGATTACATATTTCTGGCTGTGACCTTTGATCTATACATCATAACTTCTAGTGACATTTTCTATGTTTTTGTAGCAAAAAATAGTCCCTACCAGATTTATGAAAGTAACTCTCCATACTATAGTCTTCATATTTAAATGTACATGTTGGAAAATCTCCATGAAGGCAAAACTCAGACAGCTGAAAATAACAAAATGACAAATGGTGTGTGTGCTTAATGTTTAAGTAATACAGCTTAGTTATTACAGTGCTTCCTATTCAACAGTGACACATTACTACTTCCTCCTTTTGTCTAACTGAGTAATTTTTTGGGTTGCTTTCTTTCAAATTACTAATAAGAAACAAAGTTTCATGAACTTCTCATAACATTCTTACATGTAATTGAAATAAATAAGCTATTTAAACTTGGCTGGGTTTTCAGGAATACCACACTTGTAACTGCTCCTGTATACCATTTGTAGCTGTTTAGAGTGCGTATTCAATTATATCTGTGCATTGATCTCTTGTATGAACTAATCCGTTGTCCCTGTTTCATACAGGTATGTCAGAAGAAGCCATTATGGAGCTGAACCTCCCTACAGGCATCCCCATACTTTATGAGCTAGATGAGAACCTGAAGCCTATCAAGCCAATGCAGTTCCTGGGAGATGAGGAGACTGTGCGCAAGGCCATGGAAGCTGTGGCAGCACAGGGCAAGGCCAAAAAGTAGTTGACTTCCATAGACCGATTTTGTTTAAACTCACTGAAGAGTTCTAAAAGAAGCTACTGCTAAACTTATTTAACACCATGATTCAGTGCATGTTTGGAAACTTGTACATTAATGCTGAGTCACATTAGTAGTTAAGTACATCTAACTGAAATGTTGTTGTGAAATTATTTATTGACCAAATTCCATTGTGGACCACTTAATCTGTCTCAACAACCTTCAACCAAATGCTTTCATGTTTTGTGATGGGCCAGGAAGCTGAGCTTTAGGCTGCAAAAAGGAGTTTACTGTAATGTATAATAAAAATCATGAATTAGGACCAGGTTCTAGCATATACCAGAACATGGCTTACCAATTAACATGACTGTTTCTTCTAAATTGGTTTAAATTATGTCTTTGGATGCTGAGCACTTTGATAGGAATGAAAACAAGGTATTTTTGTAAAGATTAATATAGTCATTCCATAGTATACTGAATTATGCAGTGCTACATTGAGTAGAAGCCCAATAAAAGTGCAATACACCTGTGGTCCAAATGTGATGGACAATCTATTGTCAAACTGTCTAATTATACACTGGGGTAATGTTTCAAAGCAACATCACGTATGAGACTTGTTTTTAATGTATAATGGACAAAATCTGATCAATCATTTCATCACAGTTGTCTGTTTTCACTTTGATCAACAGCTTTCAATATTACTCACAATGCCATTTGACTGATTTAGTTTACTGACACTAGGTAATTTATGCATTTGACTCACAGTTGGAATTCTCCACCTCCAACCAGTAAACGCTGAAGGGAAATGCACCCTCAACTAGAAATTCCTACTGGTCAATTTGGGGTAGTCCTATCAACTATGAGCTCTTTCCATGTTTTAGGGCATGACATCCAAACATGGCTGCTCCCATCATGTATAGATAATTTATAATCATCAAAAGTAAACAAAATAGCACTTCTTAACTTGAGTTATTCTGTATATTCACGTATTACATTAGATCAGTAAACATATTTGCTTGTCAAATCTAGAACACTGGCTATACAGTTTGCTGCTTGAGATGGAAAATATGCAGCATATACTCATAACAGGTAGCTGACTAGCTTGTTTCTAACTAACATAGAGGCACCTATGGTTCTTTTTTCCCACCACTTCGTATGTTGAATCAGGTTGAAAGTGATGACATTTAAAACCTGCAAACTACCACTTACAAGGGAAGTCGAATGCATTTCAACTCTATCTAAAGAGAGTAATGCAGCAGCACTTTAGTCCTTTAATCTATCCAGATTTCTCACCTCACCTGTACACACTACTCAAACAGATCAGCTTCTAAAGCTTCAGCTTTTATGCTAATACCACTGTCAATATAATCATGCCCGGCATCTCTTCGAATGCTATAACTTGCTGAGCAGAGTCTCTGCCATAAGTCTGTGCAGCTGTGCAATCACATAGCTGCAGTGCAATCACATAGCTGCAGTGCACTGGAAAATGGCAAGTGAGGAAAAGACTCTTGTGCTTTTCTTTTAGGGCCTAACAGCAAAACCCGACTGTTGTCCATTATGTTTGAGTTCATTTCTCTTGTTAAATACCATAGTAATGGGGTACTATGGTATTTAACAAGATAAATTTATGTATTGGCTGGTGATGTATTTGCGCTATTCCTGTGAGAAATTAGTGGTTGTGTGGCACTCTGATGTCACACAGGGGGCTGTGACAGAGTGCCACACAACCACTCATTTCTCACAGGAATAGTGCAAATACATCACCAGCCAACACATTCGCACCAGAATCGCTACACACATCACAAGCATTTCAGTGTGAACATATTTAATATGTTTAAAGGAGGATTTTTTCCCTTTAAGCTTCAAAGTTGCAACAATGACTGACAGCCCCTTGTATCAGCAGATCATTCATATAATTGTGATTATACAAGAACAGAAAGTACTATGGGGGTGATTTATTGAACCTTAAAGAAACAATATGCCTTTTAAGTCCCTGATCCATTTCCCTTAGAGATTTGATTTGGAAGACATTTTTTTCTTCCACAAAGCTCTCAAACAAATACAGTCCACCTCCAACACCAAAATAGTGAGACTTGGTTGCCAAATAGACAACTCCATGCTCAGCAAGCAGTTTAAGAAACACATCATGAAGAGAAGGGTAGTAATCTGTGTTGTAGATCGTTTCTGATGTGAAGATGAGATCATATTTGAGTGTTGGATCTTCACTTTGAATCAATGAAAGAAACGATACCCAATCCCCTGAGAAAAATCTGCACCGATCTGCGAGTGCGTGATTTTTCTCCACAGTTCTTCGTTTAGGTGCTGGGCTGCCGTCTTCACCTCCTTGATTCTCATCAGCAACCTCTTCCTCACAGTTGAGGAATACATTAGGAATTGTGAGCTGCTCGATCACAGTGCTGTTATAATCCTGGAAGTGTACTTTGCTCGCACCTCTCTTTAATGCAAGAATGCCAAGAAGCCCAGCTCCACAGCCCAGGTCCAGCACCCTTTTCCCAGAGAACATCTCCCCTTCATCGTCAACATACTCCAGCAGATCGTGGGTGCCTTCCCAGATTTTAAGACCTCCTTCATACACTCCGGTTATAAGGTCAGAATTTTGGGTGATGGTTCGACACAGGACCTTCTCAGCATCGTCTCGCTCGGGGGCAGTTTGCTCAAATACAGATTCATTGAGGTAAAGAAGAGGTGGTAATTCACCTATAGTGACTGCCTCAGTGACTGAGTTCTCAATGTGGGAGAGAAGATCTGGTGCATGTTTATGCTCATGGGCTTCCTTCACCTTCTTAGGTGCACTAGTCTCCTGTATATGCAGAAAGGTTGAAATGAAATCAAGAGTTATGATGTACTCTATAAGGCTAGACAGCCTTAAATCAACATATAGAAGGAAAACAAGTTACACCGATGTGCTACAGTAAGTGTGAATATAGCTGGCTACTGACCTTAACATGGCTTTGGTTCTTCGCAGTATCTTGATTTACACTTTCTTCTTTCTCATTTAGAGTGTCATTGTTGCAGTCCTGTTTTATCTGCGATGAAATATCGAAATTAAAACTGAATGCCATAACCATGTAGCGGGTGCTTGACTTGTACACGTTGTAGCGGTGGATAATGAACTACAAGCACCATAATGCTTTTCGGCGGAAGTTCCGGTTTCCCAACAGTTGACTCGGAAGTGTTAAAATTTTTTTTTACAATATACATTATTATTTATTTTTAAAAAATGTTTGTCTTTCGATTACCTATAGTGTATCTTTTATTTTCTAAATCTAAAGTATCTTTTATTTTATCGCTAGATGTCACACTAAGACACTTCAAAGCACAGTCTAAAGCGGCGTATAACGTGCTAATTGTTACTGTGCGTAACGTGTATACCATTTTGACTACTATTCCACTAGCACTGTCGCAATATCAAGCACGTAGCCCGCACAACAATACAATTCCCACAATCCACTGCAGTTCCTGCCCACAGACATGATCCTCGTCGTGGCTGAGCAGTGGAAAAAAAAGCTGCAAGCGTTGTATCAACTGGTTAAATTATCATCATGTCCGCGGTTAAACCTTCCCTCAGGAGCATCATGAGCTGATTGCGGCGTTTTACACTTTCACCAGAGGAATACACTCAGGTGAGACAGAGGAGGAAAAATATGCATTTATGCATAATAATATAATAGTGTCATGCGCTTGCTTCTCTTGTCAGGTGTCTGTGTTATCATCAGTGGCACACTGGTTTAGTTTACTGGTTTATTTTAACAGATCAGCTTGAAGTGTACATTTTTATATCCTGTGAGATAAATCTGATATGATAAATTACTACTAAATCGCAGATTTATTATGTACACGTTAGGTATACATTATGGAATGACTGAACTGAGTAAGTCATTTTAATGGTACAGTTCACGCCCTGTGTGGAATGCAGAATATCAGGATTTACTTTCTCTTATTTATATATTGTCCATATATTGTGATTTACTGCAAATATAAGTTAACGTTTTAGCCGTCAGGCTTTATCTGAGTGTTGTGTGACTTTTATTTATTTATTTATTTATTTATTTAAACAACAACTATCATATAAAGACATAAAATGTAAAGACACTACTGTAAAAGCAACAAATGCACACAATACAGTATGACGTCAATTGCCTTTCTAGTATGAAGTGAAATAACAACGCATGCGCAATACGAGGTTTGGCATTAATCTGCCATTCATGACAGAATGCAGAGACACAGTTTGAAGATTAAACATCTGGCCAAACCCAGCAATCCAAAGAAAGCAGTATTAACGCCCTGGGAGTATTTTTCCCCAGAGCAGATTTTTCTATCATACCCCATTCAGTATATTAAAGTTTGTTTCATTTATTTACCTCATTTGGCAGATACTTTTCTCCAAAGTGACTTAGAATTGAGACAAGATGAGGGTTCTAGGAACCTAGAAATGTAATGTTCCTCTGATTGTGAGCACTCTTGTTGGTACTGCTTATCCTCTACCATGTTAATTTTATTTAAGGCCTGCAACTGCACCAAGTGTTTTTAGTTTTAAAAAATAAATACCATTAATGAGGTTTGATGGTCTGCTAGACTAGAGTCTACTTTATTGATTTCAGCCATTGATTTCATATATATCTTATAAGATCAGATATTGCTAGGGGCCGATAAAATCTTATCGGACCCTATTAGAAAGTTATGCTTGTGTTGCTTCTAGTTTGTCTCTTGTGGGTGTGTGGTCAGCACTTAAATGGGAACTAGTGCAGGTAGTAAGAAACATGCGCCATAGGATTAGTCTGAGGAATCATACACACTAGTTGTTTGGATTTATCACTTTACTGTGTCATACCTAATTTGCACAGGTCATGGGTCGCTTTCCACTTTCAGCAAGCTCCTGTTGTCAAATTACATGAAATAGCAGTGATTTAGGCAGGCTTTTATTTTATTTTATTTTATGTCCTACCAACCAATGGAAGATGGTTGTTGTGTCAGTCAACATCATACACATTTACGTCATTATGTCAGTTAACCTGAGCAGAACACAAATCCAACTTGATACTGATTCAGCGTTTCAGGTCATCATCAGTATCACTGCATCCCTAAATACTTCTCACTAATTGGCTTACAAGTTTCACAGGAACGCTTCTGGCCAGTGATCTAATTGCTCACTGTGGTGAGATGTTTCGAACATAACAAAGCGTTACCTTTAGTCTTCAGTGCATTTTGCTGAATGTATGGAATAGTGAAGGGTTGCAGTTTGACACACACGTGTTAAAATTTGGATGCGTGTTCTGTTGCCTTGTGTGTTGATTGTTTATAGTTCAATTTTAAAGTGACTACAGAGTACAAAAATTATTATTACTAACAAATCTAAATCCAGGATTATGTGTCTCCTTGTCTACCTGCATCTTGAGGTGATTGGGTGACGAGTGATAGGCATGATTAGTAAAATAATATTCAAAATACTTTGTCTAAATTTTAAATTGAAATCAGGCAAATATGTAAAAAAAAAAATGTGCATGTTACATTTCTTAGTCACAGAGTGAACGACTGAGCACAAGAAACAGTGGGTTCTAGAGGTCAAGCAATAGTGGATTTTTACCGATAACTAAGTTGGGAGGTACCTGCCGATAACCGATCAATCAAACGATAGTTTTTAAAATTGATACAGAATGAAAACATAATACTCAAAATAAAATATTGCTGAACTTAAACTGTACCGACTGTATCTTGAAAATGTATTGGAAATGCATGAAAATGTAAAAGTAATATATATTAACTATGGGTGCACGGTGGCTTAGTGGTTAGTACGTTTGCCTCACACCTCCAGGGTTGGGGGCTCGATTCCCACCATGGCCCTGTGTGTGCACGCGTGGAGTTTGCATGTTCTCTCCGCGCTGCGGGGGTTTCCTCCGGGTACTCCGGTTTCCTCCCCCAGTCCAAAGACATGTATTGTAGGCCGATCCAAAGTGTCCGTAGTGTATGAATGGGTGTGTGAATGTCTATGTGATTGTGCCCTGCGATGGATTGGCACCCTGTCCAGGGTGTACCCCGCCTCATGCCCGATGCTCCCTGAGATAGGCTCCAGGTTTCCCTGTGACCCTGAAGGAAGGATAAGCGGTATAGAAGATGGATGGATGGATATATTAACTATTAATAAATATTAAAGTAAATAAAAGATATATACACATACACCCAAACTGAACCAAAAAGCACACAATTTTTGTCAGTGATAGTTTTTATTTAGCCTCTAAAGGCCTCTCGTACTGTATAATGACTGTGGATACTTCTCAGCCGCTCCTGCAAAGGACGCAACCGGGAAAAACTATCAGTGGGGATTTTTGCCAATAACCGATAGTTCCAGCAATCAGTTATCAGTGCTGATTGATTGGTTTTGCCGGTCGACCTCTAAACTCCACCATGAAACACTTTAAATTCTGGTACTATTTTGTTGGTTGGTACTGTATTTTCATTATTCCTGTGAGAACTTAGTGTTTACCTTGTCTACCATGCTAGTGTGACAGGGTGACAATGTTGGTGCAGTTACAATGGCATTTACTAATAGAAAAAAATGAAACAATCTCAAATGTAAGTCATGACAGTTAGGTTTTGCTGTAAGATCTTTAAAAAAAGAGCAATTGTCACTCATCATGTTCTAGCGACATTCCAGCACTGACTTACGGCAGAGACTTGCCTCGGGTTGTTCTATGAAATAAGATGGACAATAATGTTGACTGTGGTGTTAGCATGAGAGTTGAAGCTTTGTAACCTGAATATCATGAGCCGTCATAAAACCTTTTGTATTCCCAGGTCAGAATGCGGCTGTGCTCCTGTGCCATGCACTTGTTGGTGCGATGGATGCGTAGCTGCATGAGGCGCAGCCGCTGCCACTTGCCTCGGAGACTGCAGGAGCATCTGAGCTACACCAGACTCATCTTTAATTCCGTCTGCCACAATTCTCTCCTCAACTGTGATCTCGTGACTGACTCCCTTTTTGAGCCAGTCTTCTGGATGGTGGATATTATTACCCGCTGGTTCGGGATGGTAAGTCTAGCAGTTATTCTGAAATTAGTTTTTATTTTATGACAATTACATATTGGTTCATAATCCTTTATATGACATTTTGTCATTTGTAAATTGTTTTCTTTTTCCTCTTCTTCAAGGTCTTTGTGTTTCTAGTGATTGTCCTCACCAGCTCCGTCCTCTTAGTTGCATATTTCTGCCTCCTCCCTTTGGCCCTTAAGACATATTCTCTTGGCTGGTTAGTATGGCACTTAAGCTATGGACACTGGAACTTGGTGATGATTGTCTTCCACTACTACAAGGCCACCACGACGTCTCCTGGATACCCTCCTAAGGTTCAGTACTTATAAACAAGTATATAAAAAGTTAGTGAAATGATCCTGGTCATGTTTAAATTGAAGATTCAGCCATTGTCTTTTTTTTTATCTTTTTTTTTTTAGATGAAGACAGACATTGCATTTGTGTCCGTCTGCAAAAAATGTGTACGACCCAAACCAGCAAGAACTCATCACTGTGGCATTTGCAAAACGTAAGAACCATAAACTGCGTGTTATGAAATCAGTCTTTTGATCCAGAGCATGCTATTAACAGTGCCTTCTCCACGCAGGTGTATACTGAAAATGGACCATCACTGTCGTATCCTTTTCAGGAAGATTAAGAAAATTCAGCATTGATAGTCTATCAATCCCTCTCCAGTCATAATCTGACAGGCGATTGCACCCTAAGTGTTTCCACACTTCAGCAAAACTGGTTTCATTTATGAATGGATTATTTTGTTGACTCTGGTGTGCAGTGATGCTAAACCGGGCAGAAATGCAACACTGTAAGAAATCAGTTTGCGAATATTAATCAAACAGCACCTACGAGGCAGTAATTGTAGTCTTTAAGCCTTCAGTCACTGACAGTGTTGTTCAGAGTTCATATAGATGATTGAATGCTTTTAAGCTAACAGCATATAGAAAGGGAAATCTGAATGTTTTCAAGATTTGAAATGTGCTTCATTTTGACTAAATGGTTGGAAAATTTTCCCACTGAAAGCAGACCAAACAACATGCATTAGAAAGCAAAATTATTTTCTATTTTAATAATTTTGCAAGTAGTTTAGATTTCCTTCTGCTTTGTACAGGGGGCATGTGGCTTAGTGGTTAGCGTAAGCGTTTGTCTTGCACTTTTGGGGTTGGGGGTTCGAATCCCACCTCCACCCCGTGTGCATGAAGCTTACATGTTCACCACGTGCTTCGGGGGTTTCCTCTGGGTACTCAGGTTTCCTCCCCCAGTCCAAAGACATGCAATGTAGGCTGATTTGCATGTCCAAAATATCTCTAGAATGTGAATAGGTGTGCAATTTTGCCCTGCAATGGGTTGGTGCCCTGTCCAGGGTGTCCCCCGGTTTGTGCCCCAAGTTCCCTGGGATAGGCTTCAGGCTCAGCGGTATGAAAGCTGGATGGATGGATGGATGGATGTTCTTTGTGTGTCCACTGAATCATTTCCCACTATATGGTGAGATATTAACTTCACTGGACCTGAAGCTTATTAGAAGGTCTTAGGTACCTTGTGTGTGTGTGTTTCATATGGACTATTATACCACAGCATTGCATTGATTCTGATTGCTCAAAAGGTGTTGATTAATCTTCTATAATGGCACGGCTCTTTGCAAATCACTGGATTAATATTAATGTGCTTGTTCTAATATGTTATCATTTCTATTGAAACAGTCATTCACAGTGAATTGTGTGCTGAACTATCCACATAACCAAGGCTAATAATAAACAGATTTTTAAAAGTTATTATTTAACAAAAAACATGTAATCATCGCTAATATAGCAAGGCTTTCTGTAAGGAGACGTTTATTTAACATTTATTTGTGGAAGGAGTCTCCAGTCTCAGTGCTTCATGAACATGCACTTTGCACTTTGTCAATGACATGACAAACTGTATTTTTTTGTGTGTGATTTAAGAGAAAGTGAAGGAACTGCTATAATGTAAACAATAACAGGAGCTAACTTGTTTTGCAGGGGTTCTACAAGGTTAAATGTAACTATAAATGGATAAAAGTATGTTCTTTCCTAAGTAAAAAAAAAATGCAATTGTTGGCAAATCATTTATGAGAGGAATAAAACACTTTGTGACTTGCTGATATAGGGAAATAATCAACTTTGGGGTGATAATGACATCACATCACCCTGTCCTTGAAAACAACATGCACAGTCAAGTTTTTATACATGCCTGCCATTTAACATTTAAATTGAATGCAAAAATGTAAGCTACAGGTTGTAGTTATAATGGGGGCTATACATAAGTAAGAATATTGCAAGAAATAAAATGTCAAATAAAGGCGTAATAACATGATGCAGCATTGAAATAAAAAATAATGCAGACTACAATCTAACAGCTTCACATTAGCCAGATATTTAACAGTGTTTAGCCAAAGCTGTGTGACATTCAATATATTGATCTTAATTGCTGATCTTCATTATGGTAGGAAATTATTCACCTTGAAAATGCTGCCTACTTTATAGAAGTAAACCCTGAATTTTGCTTCCATTTGCTTTGATAATGTCCTTCAACTGTTAACCTTAACTGTCCATTTTTAGCTTGGCTTAACAACTGCGTCGGCCATTTCAATCACCGTTACTTCTTCTCCTTCTGTCTTTGTATGACCCTTGGCTGTATATATTGCAGCATCAGTGGCCGTAACCTCTTCATAGATGCATACCATGCCTTAGATGTAAGGTTACAACTACAGCTTTTACTTTAAGCCACAACTACAGTCTCCTCTGAAAGTCTTAAAACAGCAAGGCCAATTCTATTGTTTTCAGTATACTTTGAAGAAATTTGGGTTTGAGATCAAAATATGAATATGTGACAGATTATAATCATAATTTCAGATTTCTTTCCCTGATATTTACATGTAGATGTGTTAAACAACTTAAAACATGGCACCTTTGGTGGCAGACCACCCCATTTTTGGGTGAGCAAAAGTATAGAAACACATAGTCTTAAAGTAAATAACACTTAATATTTGGTTGCACATCGCTTGCCTGCAATAGCTGCATCAAGCTGGTGATATGGCTCTGACATGGCTCTGATCAATTTTCCCCTCTTTTCTCAGCTTCAAATTGACTTGCTTTTCTCCCATAGACAGCTCTCTGGACTTCATGGTGGTTTATCCTTTTTAACAACAAATGCAGTCTCCACAGGCCAAACCTAGGGCTCAAACCAAGAGTAGACATTCAGAGATATTAATTATTTAAACAATCAATTTATCAGGGTACACCTGGGCAAAAAGAAACACAGATGAGTCACATTTTCCAATATTTTTGATCACTCGAGGAAATGGGTGGGTTCATACAAAAGGCTTATTCTAAGTTGTTTAACTCATCTAAATGTATATATGAGAAAATGAAAGCTGTAATTCTGATCTATTGTATCATATTTGATCTCAAACACAAATATCACTAGAGCAAAAACAATAGAATTGCCCTTGCTGTTCCGATACTTTTGGAGGGGACCGTATATTGTATGCTTGTTTTATACTGGTGCTTCTCTTTTCTTTCTTCTACTAAAAATGGGGCAATTCTACTTCTGTTATTCCTTCAATAGCAAATCAAGCACATGGACATGGAAAAACAGGGAGTTCCAGTGACAGGTGTAGGTCTGCTCATAGGCATCCTTCCTCAAGAAACTCTGACTGAGAAGGTATTATTATATAGAGGGGCTTTGCATCTGACTGCACAGGTTGGCTTTTTACTCATTTTGGTGTTTCTGAAGACAGCTTGAGGTTTGAGGTCATCTTAATTTCTTCGTAATCCGGCGTAAAAATTTTCTTCGTAAATTTTGTGAAACATGATTATTGTTTGTGAGTCACAAGATCGTTTTTCATTTTTATTTAATAGCAACAAATGGTGGTAGAGTGGAACTTGGTGGAACTTGGGTGTGTGTGTGTGTGTGTGTGTGTGTGTGTGTGTGTGTGTGTGTGTGTGTGTGTGTGTGTGTGGACCTGTTTGGTACACTGCAAAAATCATATGTTAGCAAATACATATATATGTTGATTGTGCTTGAATTTATCTAACATTTCTTGTTGTGAGGTTATGATGAAACAATTTCTAATTTTTTACTAATTTCAAGTTCTTTCTGTTAACAGATCATTTTGTTTATTTCAAGCATTTATTCCAGGGTGAGGGGGGGTAAAGCCAAATTATCTGCCAATAGAACAAGATAAGCTTGAAATTTGTAAAATGTCTTCAAATAGGCTTCATATCCTTGTATTTGCTTTTTTTAAAAAAAAATAAATATATAAAAATAATAAAATTTCACATGAAAAACATTGGCTTTTTTCCAAGATCAATTTGCACTGTCCAAAAAGTGATTAGTTTTGAGATAAGAATTGGATTCACACTTGTCTACAATTTTTTGTTTTGTTAATTCAGTGCACAAAATTAATCATTTTCTGCACAAAATGTAGAAATCAGATACTATATCTAAATGTGTTAATGATTGCTTTATACATATTTTGTTTTTGATTAGAGTCAAACCTCAGCTCCTTTAACCTTTAAGGACCGGATGTTTCATAAGAGTGTTATCTACATGTGGGTGCTGACTAGGTAATCTGTTTGATCAATCTCTTCCTTCAGCACATTTATTTGGTCAGTGATTTTACTGTTGAAATGTAAGATCTTTTTTGATTATACTTGTGCGTCTTGTGGCCTTTAGCACAGTAGCAGTTGCTTTAGGAGCTCTGACATTGTGGCATGCTGTCCTCATCTCCCGTGGAGAGACAAGTATTGAGAGGCACATCAACAATAAAGAGGCCAAACGCATGGCCAAGCGGGGAAAAGTATGAAGAACACACACACACACACACACACACACTCACTCAGAGTGGGGTCCAAGACTCCATTCTTTTCTAATTTAATGCGACAATTTTCATTACAAACTAAATTATTGAAAACAACTTGAGTGAAAATTTGAATTTGTGAAATATTTACATGAAATTCAGAGTTTCTTAGTATTTGGTACGTTCCTTTTTTTTTGCTTTAATTACCGTGTACACTCGAGCTGGCATGGACTCCACGAGTTTGTGCAGAACTTTTTGATCCAAATCATTTTAGATCAAATCCATCAGAGTGTCGTCTGAACACAATAGAAGATAGATATTATAGCCTCAATAGAAGAGATTAGACATAAGGAAAATCTGATCTTTTGTAAAAAGCAGTTAACAAGGTCAGTATCATGAAATTTGCTAGAAATGGTCCAGAATCCTAAATGTTAAATATTCAAGATACTTTCTGTGTTTGAAATATTTAAAAATTCCAAAACCTGTTTATTTTCACTTTTGGACCCCACTGTATACAGTATATACATACTGCTAAGAGTATATCTAGGAGAACTTCATGATACATTACATTTATCTAATAAGTATTAATTCTGAACTACATTATTTTTTCTTTGTCATAGGTTTATAGGAATCCTTTCAACTATGGGACATTGAACAACTGGAAGGTGTTTTTTGGAGTAGAGAAGAGGAGGTAGAGTGCTTTACAAATCACTGTTGCAATAAGAGCTGCAATAATAAGCAGACAATATTGATTACTCCAATTTAAAAGTGTCTTTGGATCATTTTGTACATTATTTCATACCAAAACCCCCCGTAATAATACATAGCAAATTTTTGGGCATATGCACTATGCTAAAGGAAGGAATGGTAATCATGCACAAGTGCATGACAGGTGAGCTAGCAGCTATGCTGTGGCTATGAATAGATTTTGAGACATTGGGTAAAATGTTTTCTTTTTTATGAATCTCAATTGTTCACAAAAACAAATGATCTTGATATTGGAGCTTCTCCTGTAGTTAGTGACTATTATCTGTCATCTGTTGAGTGACGTATAAAGAGTTTAGCACTTACATCTATCTCTTTAGCTCACCTGTATTTCCAGTTGGCCTACCTGTGTGTGTGTGTGTGTGTGTATAGACTTTGTCGATACAGGGCTGAGACAGGCATGTATCAAGTATCCTTCATATTCTGAGGAAAAGTACTCCAACTCTCTAATCATATTGAACTCTGCTTAACAGGGATGCTCATTTGTTTTAGATGCCTTTTTATCCTTCCTGTCTTAAAAAAAAAAAAGCCATGGTAAAGACACATTTTTAAGGATTTAGGAAAAAGAAGGTTTAATAAAAAACTCAAAATTAATAATTTGCTGATTATGGGAATATGCTGTTGTTCATAGTAGATTTCATAGAAAAAATGGTCAATGTATGAATTTACTATAAACTAATTGTTAGTTGAAGCCCTTTGTTGTGTGTGATATGCTCAAAACATGATTAGATGACAGCTGTAGCTAACTTAGTCATAATACATACAGAATATTGTGGCATACCTGTACTGATCTTCATTTGGTTAAAATAGTACAGCTTAAATATTCTTGTTATTTCTGTAGTGTAATATTATGTGTTTTAATTTGTTAACAGTCATTGGCTAACCCGGGTTTTACTGCCTTCTGGACACAGTCCTTACGGTGACGGACTGACATGGGACATCTACCCGATTAAAAAAGACATGATGCCAGTCTAAATTTAAGCACTAATGGATGTACTGTTGCTCATGTTAGGTTGGTGCGCAGGTCTCTGCCTGCCTGTGGATCCATAATCCTGCACATCATGTAGTCTGCCAAGCCCAGACTTACAGTTATGACATGGGATGACAAGCAGCCATGAAGAGGAAAAAACTTTTGTGTCTCTGGAATAATAGTATTTTTTAACCTGATGATGATGATGATGATGATATCTTTTATCTAATGTGCACTCCCAGAGGCTGGAACTGATTTTAGTTTGGAAGAACTGGGACATACTGTGGAGCTGTGCTCCCTCAAATATCAAAACTATACATGATCGACTAAATGACGGCTAATTGTCCATGTTTTATACTCATTTTATTTATTTTCACTTTATATGCATTTGCACCCACCCAAAATGTGCTGTTATGGGGGGAAGGGTATAATTACCAAAAACTTTTATGGTTTTTATAAAGAACCATACAGACGAGGTGGTGGGTTTCTCTTGCCTATCACTATTACATTTTTAAAGTGTTTTCCAATAAATATTTGACCAATATTTAAAAATAAAATATACCTCGTTTTTTTTTTTTTTAATTGTGAATGGAACTTCATTAATATTACTGTTATTATAAAATCTTGGTCACATTTATTTAATACTGCACAGCAACATTGCTAGCAAACAAGCTATTTTGTACAGTTTACAACCCAAAACCCAGTCACAGATCAACCTGTTAGTTTTCTACTGTGTAAACTACTTTTAAGCAGAGTATTGCTCAATAAAATGGTAGATTTCACTTTTACATGGTAAACCAATTAAAAAATACAACCATATGTTTTTATGATTATTTAATCTAACTTGTCTGTTGACAGACTGTTATGTAGTTATACTTTTACAACACGGATATAATGGTTTTAATGTTTTTATTTGTTTGTTTTTATTACTATGCAAACCAGGCTCTAAATTTACTGAAACATTAGCAACAACTGAAATTTTAAAACACACTTATACCTTAAAGTATTTTAGTGGATAAAATTATATGGAGTCTAAATATGGTTTATTTAATCATATTTCAACTACAGTGCCCTCCACTAACATTGGCACCCATGGTAAATATGAGCAAAGAAAGCTGTGAAACCTTGTCTTTATTGTTTAACCTATTGATCTTTTATTAAAAACATTCACAAAAATACTCTGCTCTCATGGATGTCAAACAATTGCAAACAGAACACAGGTTTCTCAAAAAAAAAATCTTTGTTAAATATAGGTGTGCAACAATTATTGGCACCCTTTTAGTCAATACTTTGTTCTACCTCCCTTTGCCAAGATAACAGCTCTGAGTCCTCTCCTATAATGACTGATGAGGGTGGATAATACATGGCAAAGGATCTGAGACCAATCCCCAATACAGAATCTCTCCAGATCCTTCAAATTTCAAGGTCCATGCTGGTGGACTCTCCTCTTCAGTTCACCCCACAGGTTTTCTATGGATTTCAAGTCGGGACTGGGATGGCCATGGCAGGACCTCGAGTTTGTGGTCAGTAAACCATTTTTGTGTTGATTTTCATGTATGTTTTATATTTAACCATATTTAACCATGGCCATGAGGTACTTTTCCATATGGCTACCTCTCTGTGTGCACCAAAACCACTTCAGGTGTTTATTGCCAAAAAGCTCTAATTTGGTTTCATCTGATCATAGAACCCGATCCCATTTGAAATTCCAGTAGTGTCTGGCAAACTGAAGATGCTTGAGTTTATTTTTGGATGAGAGTAAAGACTTTTTTTTCTTGAAACTTCCAAACAACTTGTGGTGATGTAGGTGACTTCAGATTGTAGTTTTGGAGATTTTCTGACCCCAATAAGCACCTAACTTCTGCAGTTCTCCAACTGTGATCCTTGGAGATTTTTTGGCCACTCAAACCATCCTCTTCACAAAGGCAATATAGACACATGTCCAATTCCAGTTTGATTCATAACATTTCCAGTTGACTGGAAGTTCTTAATTATTGCCCTGATGGTGGAAATGGCCATTTTCAATGCCTGTGCTATTTTCTTATAGCTTCCCATTTAGTGAAGCTCAACAACCTTTTGCTGCACATCACAGCTATATTTCTTGCTCTGACCCATTGTTATGAATGTGTTACCTCATATTTATACCCCCGTGAAACAGGAAGTCATGGTTGAACAAGTTCCTGTTCCTAATCACCCAGGTGTGCTAAAAATGTAACATATCAATGGGAATATACTTCAGATATATTTTTCTCATATGACTTCACATGGGTGGCAATGATTGCTGCCCACCTATATTCTTGTGTTTGCAATTGGTTTGACATCCATGAACAAAATATCAAAAGCTTAAACAATCAAGACAATTTTTCCACAGCCTTTTTTGCTCATATTTACCAAGGGCGACAATATTAGTGAAGGGCACTGTATAGCCTATGTGAATTTTTATTTTTTTTTCTATTAATAATTTTTTTTTTCTATTGAAATAGAGGTCAAAAGCTAATCGTGTTAATACAGTTATTCATATTAAGTATGTTAAAAGGTTTTGTTTCTCTCTGTGGTTCATTTACTATAACGAGAGGTTATTTTCACTGCTCTGACATTTTACACTTTCTCATACCCCCCCCCCCCCCCCCCCGTAGTGCTAGAGCTACGCATAGTGATGACGACATCTAAAGTGCGACGTGCACACCGGGGAGAACGCGTGGATGAGTACAGATCACTTCTCTCTCCAAAATGGTGAAATCTGGTAAACTTCGGTCCGGAACGGCCTGTAAATTAAAGCGATGGAAGAAAGGACACAGCAGCGATTCAAACCCACAGACTAGTCAACATCGACAAGCTGCCAAAAGCCGATTTTTCAGTAGACCGAAAGGTAAAAAATTAGTAACTCTGTTTACGCAGTTAAAAGCGCAGCCCCCGTGTACACGTGGGTAATTTAAGTTAAAATAACACAGTCAGTCTGCTTCATGTTCACTTCTAAACACGTAACTAATCTTAGAATTTGACAGTTCACTCAAGTTGCAACTTTGATGTAGTTGGAAATTAGCAGTCATAGTATTTTGGTTGAAATATGCAAGGCCCTGTTACATTGACTGTGTTAGAAACACGGTGGGCTGATTTTCGCTTTACACTGCAGTTGTGTATAGTTACATGTATTCTGTAGATTAGTGGTTCTCAACCAGGGGGCGGGGCGCGCAAAGATTGGGAGGGGGCGCTATTTTTTTCAAGAAAAAAACAGACAGGGCATCGTTTGCGTATTCGGGGTGTTTTATTGCTTTACAAATAGAATATGCATTTATGGAAAAACTCTGCGTTCCCTTCTCCCTCTGTATTTTCTTTTTGCTGGGGAGAGGCGGAGCTTAGCTGCCTTTTATCTAGCTGACAGTGCAGACTAATGTTGCCAATTTAGCGACTGTTTTTTGACAGCCTAGCGACTTTTTGGACCAACCTTAGCGACTTTCCAAATATCACCAGTACTGTCTTGCAAGCGTGAGGTGTTGCTTTCCCTCTGCACTCACACCTCTCTGCGCCTGCTCTGTGAGTTAAGTGCCTTCGTCCCAATTTACATCATTCACACGTGAATTTTCTTAGAACGCAAGACGAATGTAATGCAACATGTTTACATGTAAAATAGTTCACATTATTACAGCCTAGTTCTTTTGTTCAAAGTAGTTATAGTGTTCAGAAACATTTTTGATAATTCATGTTCCATACCTGTCCGTTATATAGTTTTATAAGTCATAAGTTATTTTAAAAAAATCATAAGTTATGAAAGGCAATTAAAGTACAAAAGCAAAAAAAAAAAAACTATCAAAACAGATGATAGATTAGCTATATATATATATATATATATATATATATATATATATATATATATATACATTTATATACATATATACATTTATATACAGATAGATAGATGGATAGATAGATTTTATATAGAATAGATAATCATTATACCTGGTCTCCTCCAATATGGGGGGGGAGCCTTTCGTTGCAACAGGTTGAGAGCCTCTGCTATAGACAAAGAACATGTAAATATTCATGTACTTCTATGTTTCTATTACAGAGACAAATAATATGTACTTATGCATTGTATACTGTTATTTTTTCTCACAGAAAAAAGTGATCTTACGGTTGATGCTCTGAAACTGCACAATGAGCTTCAGGCAGGTTCTCTGGAAAGAAAGCAAGATGGCTTGGAGGATGTCATGGAGGAGACGACAGCCTTCACTGAGAGAACATCAGGCACATTTCTGAGTGGACTGTCTGATTGCTCAAATCTGACTTTTAGAAAAGTTCAGCGATACTGGGAGTCCAACTCTGCTGCACACAAAGAGGTTTGTGTCAGGAATTAAGATAATTTTTTTGGATGTGATATGATTGCATTAATTACCAGGTCAACGTATCTGTTTGTGCAGAGCATTAAAATACATGCTGTTTGTTATACAGATCTGTGCTGTACTGGCAGCTGTTACAGAAGTGATTCGCTCTCAAGGTGGAAAGGAGACAGAGACAGAATACTTTGCTGCTTTGGTGGGTTTCAAATACAAACAATTCATATTCCAATAGTTCAGTAAATCAGAGTGAGTTCTACTAATGTATTGCAGTGAAATACTGTAAAAGCTCCACTAACACGATCATTGATTTATATATATACCTTTTGTAACATAGGATTTTGTAAATAGTTGTTGATTCTGTCAAGTTTTTAAACTGGCCACAAACCTTTCTTATATCAGATGATGACCCTAGAGGCGGTTGAGAGCACTGAATCCCTGGCTGCTGTTGCCTACCTACTCAACCTGGTAATGAAAAGGTGTGTCATGCTCACATTCAGTCCATATAAACAGCATAAGGGAACTTAATCTCAGTTTGAATGGCAGCACAGTACAGGAACTGGGATCCTGCGAGGCCCCAAAATATAGCATGTTTATTAACATGTTAGTGTATTGGGAACTTGTTCAGTGCTGAATAAATAAATTCATTTATTTATTTTCAGTAAATTTTATGCTGGTTTGCTGTAGTTTCAC